>NC_063064.1:14525543-14708043 GCF_018812025.1 Megalobrama amblycephala
AAAAACCTAAACCAACAGCCTATCTTCACGGCTACAGTCAACAGTCATAAAGTCACATTTTATTGGCATGATCTGGCATTTAAAGTATTTACAAAATATAGCTAAAGCAAATAGGGCTACATAACAATGAAAAAAAATAAAAAATGTAACCAATAATGATAGCCTAATGATAATAATAATAAACATTATAAAAATAAAAAATTAACAATCAGTGAATGGATTTAAAAGACTATTGGATGTGATAAAAAATATACACGGCATATTCTAATATTTATTGATAAACTTCATGCTGCTGTAGGCATCGAATGCAACATATATAACCATTTCTTAATTCTGCTTAATTAAAAATAAATATATTGTTCCACTTTATATTAGCCTTAACTACTATGCATCAAAAAATAAGCACACAACACACTTTTGCTGTAGGCGGGTAAGGTTAGGGAAACTTTGGTGGTATGGGTAGGTTTAAGGGTAGGGGTAATATATAACAGTGTAATTATGAATGTAATTACATTTCTTAATTCAGGTGTTTTTTAAAATATAAGTACGCGTACACAATTTTTTCAAATGATTAATTAAAATGTAAGTTAATTAAAAATAAAGTGGGTCCTATTATTCTAATCTTATCCATTTCTGATCATTCCAGGTTGATATGGTAGAGCAGGTTGTTTACACATTTAACTCGTGGCCATGAGAAATAGATGTCTTTCCCTCAATATAATGAAGTCGTGGCCACGAGAAAAAATATATCGTTCCCTCACCATATGATCTTGAGGCCACGACTTTACATCGCGTGGCCACGACATAAGGATGTCGTTACCTCGACAAAATGATCTCATGGCCACGACAAAACTAAGTGAACCGAACATGTCCCCTCCCGGTCACCGTATAGTAGTATAAATATGAGCAAAGAACACAGTTGGCTTCAGACTTCAACTGAAGACATTACCAGACGACTTCATTTCTTAACATACCGAATACACACAAGGACCCAGGTGAGACGCCACTTTAAAATGATACGAATAGGTAATGTTATGACAGTGTGAATAGCCACCAACAGATTATGAGGGGTTTAGATCTCAACAATATTACAAGAAGACTCAAAATGCATTAGGAACAAAAATATATTTTAAATAATCAGATGCATATGTCATTTCACCGCAGACAATGGTTAGAAATTATTTAATTGTTGCATTCAATGACGGAAGGATTTATGCCTTTTATTTGTTTTTGGATTTTTTAAACATCAGATTAGATTACATTTTAAGGAATTTTAAAAATGCGAGAACTAATGAAATAAGAAACAAGTAAAAATTATTTAAAAATGAAAAAGTAATCATTATTAAACTTCAAATGTATAAATATCCCATTGTTCATTGCTATTTACTGCAGTCATGACATCAGAGCAGAAGGTACTTGAAGCCACAGAGAATGAACTAAAAGATCTGGAAACCAGACTTACTAACAGTGAAGCTCAGATTGAGAAACTCCAAAAGGAAAACCAAGGTGAGACTAGTGTTTTTAAGACCGATGTGCTGTAATATCAAATTCAGTGAAAAACAGTTGGTGTAGCATTTACTGTGCAATTATTTCTGACATTTCCCAGCAATGTCTGATTGTAAACTGTTTCAAAGAAATGGCATGTATCACGCTGAATTAAATGTGAAATTCTGAATGAGAAAGGCTGAAATAGTATTTTCCTGTAAAACATACTCCAATAATCTTTGTTTAATATAAAAAATGTTTTAAATGTAAATGTGTTTCAAAAAGAGTTACATATAAATTGTTTGCATTGCTACGGAGACAGTTTTCAACATTTTAAGAAGGTATATGTTCTCTTCAGACAAACCAAAGGTGGCATTTTCAGCTACATTAGGATCAAAGGGTTACGTTGGACCAGTTAACACAGATACAACACTGATTTACAATAAAATCTTCACTAATGTTGGTGATGCCTATAATCAGGCCACAGGTATTGTTAATCCGCACTGCTGAAAACAGTATCAACACACTTGTATATTTCATGCCTACAGCTGTTAATGGAGATCTGTCTCACTCTTTAACAGGGATTTTCACAGCACCGGTACGAGGAGTTTATTATTTCAGTTTCTTCTACCATTGTTCAGCTAAAAATCCATCATGGTTGGCCTTGTATAGAAATGGAAAGCAAGAAGCATTAATAAAACATCACAAGAGTGAATGTTATACAGAGAATGGAGGCAATGCCTTCACGCTGCTGTTGGAGAAAGGGGATCGAGTCTATATGGTACTCCAAAAGGACACATGGATCTGGGATGGAGATGACTTTGTCACAGTGTTTAGTGGTTTTCTTATCAATGATATGTAAATAAAATACACGGGGAACAAACAGAACAGTTATGAAACATGTTACGGGTTTACAGGTTAAGGTGAAATATCAAGCTACTTAATACAGTCTTTTTTTGATGAGAATGAATCATTGAAACATCAAAACAACCAGCTTCGAATTATTTTAATATGGCTATTTACTCTTTTTGGTCAATACAACACTGTCTTTAAAGAAAGTGTTTGTTTGTTTCCATGGTTACTTGTTTGATTAATGCACTGCATCTGTTTCATTCTTTGGTTTGGTTTATAGTACTATATAGTATTGAAGGAGAGTTGAATGTGAACCCAAGTGCAGTTTTAAGCCGGGCACACATTTAACGACTATCTAAAACATTCCAAGACTGTGCTCAACATACAACGACTGTTTCCTGCGACTGAAGCCGATTTAAATACTTACACATGGAATTTGAGCACCGACTGTAATCGCAGACTGAACGCAACTGGCTCTGACTGACGCGTTTGAGCGGATCAGTCATAAGTATCAATTTACATTCATAATCAGCCTTACAATCGTTAAGTGTGTGCACGGCTTTACTGAATCCAAAAGTGAACAGATACAAAATAACACTCGACTTGAAAACAGAAACATAAAACTCAGCAACAGCAGTTAGCCAAACCTAAACATCATACAATAAAAACATGAGGGCTAAATATATTAACAGACTAATGACTAACAAGGAACACCTGTGCACAATCAAACAATAAGCCAATAAGAACACAGGGCACATGACTAGACCAACCAATGAGAACGTAACACATGGACAAGGAGAGCACATGGCAAGATAACACAAAAGGTGTGTTCGAGCTCATGCAGCGCCGCACAGACCGATCGGCGGCTGACTTGAAGCAGTGTGTGCCGGTAAGAAATGTTGTCCGACTTGAGACAGCACCGACACCATGTGACTATGACGTATGGCTTCAAAGAACCATGAGAGTGATTCGAGATCAGCCGCCTGAAGGCAGCCAGCGCAGTTTCCGAAGGCCCTGTCCCAAATGGCACACTCCGGACTTCTGGACTTCCTCAGAGTCCACACTTTGGTGACGTCATGTAGTGCAGACCTATAGGGCCCTTGGCGTGAGTCCACGAGGGCGCATTGAGAGGTATTTTTGGGACAGACTTGATCGTCACGCCGGAAATAACGGTCTGGTTGTTTTTTGACAGGAGCTGCGGGTTTGGGGAATATGCTGCTCAAACCCTAAAGCAGATGCGTTCCTCATGCCTGTGAAAGCCTTATCCCTCTCCATATGGAGCCGAATAAACTGAAAGGTCATCTCATCAGTCCCTTTATTAGATAAATATCACAAATATCTTATACAAATATTATAATATTTAGCATCGAAAAAGGTTTCTTTTCTTTTGCAAAATATTATCTCCATGTCAACTACACAGCCTGCTTTTGCTTATGCCACCTGGGCATTAGACAATATACACATGCTTATTTAAATAATGTATACAGTTGTAATAATACATAATGTTCCATTTGAAATAAGATTACAATTTTAACACATAATAAACATGTGCGTGAGTTTCAGATGAATTTACAGGTTTAAATATAAATACTAGGTTTACATATGACTCAGTAAAGCCCTGACATTCGGTTCTATTTATTTAATGAATCATAATGCGATCATATTATTCAACGTGCTATTATTATGTTTGAGATATCAACCACTGGTCGATGACCATAATGTTTGTATAAACTGTAGGTAACAACTGGTAAAATGTACACCTAGGTCATAAAAACCGTAATGATACCTACACTTAAACATTTTCTTCTCAGCCATGTCATCAATTGCTCTTCAGCGAAATCTCCTCCCATCCGTCGTCTGATTGGCATTTCACAAGGATTCCTGGGTAGTTAAAATGTATGGAGCCTGCATCTATGCGGGCTTCGCGGAAGACCACTTCAAGGGTACAAAGGGGGCGCTGCTGAGCACACTTCAGAGCATTAAAATGCTGAATGGGACGGCCTACGGACTCGCAGACTCGGCGAGCATGCACAATTTAAGTCCACGAGACCGAAAGTCCACATGAAGTGCGCCATCTGGGACAGGGCCTTAAGAGGAGCTGCACGAGCTCTGATGACGACACAGTTGTTTCACGATTGGCCGGATTCACCGCATGACAACGATCACGTGTGTTTCGTGTTTATTGTCATGCCTTCTGTTCCAGTAATGCTCAAAAATCTGTGTTTTTATAACAGTTAAAGCTCTTTTCATGGAGTTGCGATGTTATATTGTGTCATGTTTATCAAAATAAAACTGATAAAAAAAACGTAGACCCCACTACATTGGCATTTAAATAATATATGCTTCTGTTGAACTTTATTCTTGTAAAAACAGACGCTGTAAGCAGTGCATAAAGTATTGAATTAAAATGTCTCTGAAACATCAGTGTATTAGTCAAATATTGCATTTATTTCACTTCAGCTGTGATAAAGTATGCAAACGCATCACGAGCATCACTACGGGAAGCAGAAAGTGTCCGACTTCATGTCTCCGTTTTCAGCTCCTCCCCGCCTGCACACGGATACTCTCGCCGATCAGTTGCATCCGGCCGCAGCCGATGTCGAACACACCTATTAGGCTTGTTCTACTTCATGCGGTGGTGCAAAGATCGCCTGACAAAAGCAATGCATTCTGGTTAGAAAATTTGTCTGACTTTGATTGGCGTTGCAGCCGCCTTACGATCACATGTGCCATCAAAGTACAGCGAGAGCGAACCGAGACCAGCCACCTAGGTCAGGCACTGCAGTTGCTCAAAATCAGCTGATTCAGCTACAATCAATGCAAAAATCTGTCAAAATGACTTTAGTTCAGCACACTATGGAAAGCACAAAGTGTCCAACCTGACGGCCATCTCTGTACTCCTCTCCACCTGCAACTGGCAGATCTTGCCAGCCGGTGGCAGTCTAGTGTATTTCATCTCGAACAAGCGGTAACACTTTATAATAATGTTCAGTTATAAGTCACTTGTAAATTATTAGTTAATGATGAACTAATCATTTACAAAACATGATTATATGTTCATAAATGATTGATAAGTGATATGTTAACATTTTATGAATGTTTTATTAATTCAGTTATAGGTCATTTATAAATTATTAGATAATGTTCAACAAATCATTTACAAAACATGAATATACATTCATATATGATTAATAAGTGGTATACTAACATTTTATGAATGTTTTATCAATTTGGCTATAAGTCATTTATAATTTATTAGTTAATGATCAGTGATTAGTTAATGAGTATTAGTAAATTATCATTTGTAAATGATCAGTATATGATTTATTGATTAAGTTGTAAGCTGGTCTGTGTTCAAAAGCACAAACATGCAGGTATGCTAAAGCACTATTTTTAAGAAGAGTAATTTATTTGTTTTGAAGTGGATAAATATTTATAAATACCTTACAGTCAGGTGATTCCAGTGGATTATATTAAATCCTTTCACTCATCAGCACAGACTTGTGTTCTGTGTGGAGTGTGTGGCGCCTAGTGATGAAGTCATCCTCTGATCCAAATTTACCTTCCACTGAAGCTCACATCAGGTGCACAGAGTTAAACACTCCATGTGTGTCAGAGAAGACAGCAGTCTATACCCTCACCAGTCAGCACTTACACTGCAGTACACACTACAAAGTGTTCAACACCTGTTATAGATGATGTGTAAACGCATGAATAAATCATTTACAAAGCTTTCTGCATCCCCTATTCTAAAGTGTAAACTATTCTTCACTTGTAAATGTGTTACGTATCATTTGTAGACCTTTCTTACCTGTTACAAATTAGTTGTATATGCATACAAGTCATTTATAACACTTTCTGCATACCCTATTCTAAAGTGTAAACTATTCATCACTTATAAATGTGTTGCACATCATTTGTAGACCTTTCTTTCCTGTTAAAAATTATTTTTATATGTATACAAGTAATTTATAACATTTTCTGCATACCCTATTCTAAAGTGTAAACTATTCATCACTTATAAATGTGTTACATATCATTTGCAGAGCTTCTTTATAAATTATGTACAAACTGCAATTTGTAAATTTACCATTTATTTGCCATATGCAAAGTATACCTTTCAGTTACAGGATATAAAAATCTATACGAATCCCGATATTTAAATTATATATATTTTTATATAAAGATTATAATATTTTATGCAAATATATTTTACTATTATATAGATATCTTTGAGTCCCTAAACTTATACCTAAACATGACCACTTTTTAGCCACTTCACAAAAATAAAAACGCAATTTAGATATATTAACAGTGATTGTTATCTTAGTTGATATACTGTTGTATAAAAATAATAATTTTAAGCTCCCTACTCCACCCTATTACCTTAAGCATAACCATTTTGACAATATACGCAGTGTAACAGGCAGATAAATGTACGTTAGTCACAATAATTTATTTAAAACATTACAAAAAGCAGTATACAGAACAGACAAAACGACACGTGTCCTACATTACCAGCGAAATGACAGCAAATCATAATTTTGTGTGAGTAACAGAATGAAATTAAAGTGTTTAATCGCTGCAAACATTCCTCTGATCTGCATTTCCATCCTTTTAAGCGTCGCGCTGAATGTGACCATAGAATGTAACACAGCAACTCAAATGCGGCATGTCGCAAACACTCTATGGTAGTCGCAAATCACATGTTTTTTTTTTTTTTTTTTTTTTTTAATAAATTTTATTGAACAGAAAAAACACATTCCGTACAGTTACAACAATCCAGAAATTTCAAATGCTAGGGGGATATACAAAAAAAATTATAGGAATACATTAAAAAGTGTACATGCTTGCAAAATTCTAATAGCTTTTTGTTTCTTTGAGGGCAATATAGATTCAATATAATATTTCACTTCATTTTTAAATGCTATAAAACATGGTTTTTTACCTGAAAATTTACATTTATGGATATGAAATTTGGCCATTAAAATAAAAAAATTAATAAAATAAGTGCAAGTCTGTTTATCTTTGGAGTTTACAATAATGCCTAAAAGAACATCTTTCCACTGTAAAATAAAATTTCCATCAACATTTCCAACAATAAAGTCAAGTACATTTTGCCAAAAAAAAGATACATAAGGGCAGTGCCAAAATAAATGAACAGCTGTCTCCGGCTTCTGCTTGCAAAAACTACAGCTTACATCTATATCTTTTTTAAACTTAATTAAATAATGTTTAGCAGGGTATATTTTGTGGAGAAGCTTAAAAGACACTTCTTTAACCTTGTTTGTTAAGAGATACCGGTTAGGCAGAAGCCAGACTTTTTTCCAATCAACATCACTCACAAACTGATTCCAATATAGAATTACATTTGGTTTCGACACAACATCCTTCTGGAAAAGAGCTCTTATTGATCTATTATAATTATTACAAGAGAAACATATTTTACCTACAGGGGAATGATTTGGTGAGAGGCATGGAAGTTGCTGATAATTAACTCTTTTTTGTTGTTTATACAACATGCATATTCTAGAAGAAACTGCACCAAAAACAGTTGAAAAATCCTTTGGTGTTATGGGAATATTCGTTTTTTTTAAGAATTCCTCATATGTAAAAAGAAGACCCTCTGAGTTAAATAGCTGATCTACTAAAACAATATTATTGTGAAACCAATTTTCGAAGAAAATAGATTTTTGTTTATATAAGATGTCCTTATTATTCCAAATAATGTAATGGTGCGGTGAGAAGTTGTGTTTGAAAATCAGATTCCATGCAAGAAAAGCTTGACGATGAAATGCAGAGAGCTTCACTGGTATTTTGTTAATATCAAAGTTACAAACAAGAAAGAAATGTATACCGCCTAGGCTGGATAAAATATGAAAGGGAATTACATTCCAAATAGAAGTTGGATATTTAACAAAATGTCTAATCCAATTGAATTTAAATGTATTGTTTAGTGTAGTAAAGTCTAGGAAGTTGAGGCCACCATTCTCATAAGAGTTCATTAAAATATTTTTCCTTATATAATGTATTCTATTTCTCCAAACAAAATTAAACAGCATCTTATCAATCTCCTTTGATATTTTATTATCAACATGAAGAGCCATAGCTGTATAAGTTAGCCGAGATATACCTTCTGCTTTGGAGATCAAAACTCTTCCTCTTAACGATAAATCCCTTGAAAGCCATTGATTTAACTTCTTTTGAGTGTTTTGAATAATAGGATTAAAATTAGAAAAACTTCTATTCTGTTCATTCTTACTTACTATAATTCCTAGGTATTTGACTTCCGTTTTGACTGGAATGTTACAATAAGATGCCACAGAACATTCTTTAACTGCCATAAGTTCGCACTTCTTTACATTTAAATAGACACCAGATGCTTTAGAAAACTCTTCTATAACATTAATTGCGATAGGGATTTGGTTTTCATTTTGGAGAAAAAGGGTGGTATCATCTGCTAACTGCGTTATAACCAATTCTCTATTCATAATAGACATACCTTTAATCGCACTGGCTTTAACATGATTTGTAAGGAGTTGGCTTATTATCAAAAATAAATATGGAGAAGCAGGGCAACCCTGTCTAATCCCTCTAGACAAATGAAATCTACTAGAAGTGCCACCCAACAACTTAATTGAACTGTTGCAATTCTTATAAAGGGTTTTAATTGCGTTAGTAAAGAAATTTCCAAAACCAAATTTTACAAGTGACTCAAAAATAAACTGATGCTCTACAGAGTCAAAAGCCTTACAGAAATCAAGAAAAAGAATAAATCCATTGTCTACATTAAATTCTGGATAATCCAAAATATCTAATACTAATCTTATATTGTTTGTAATATGCCTGTTCCTCATGAATCCAGATTGTGTTTCTTCTATAATTGAATCTAACACAGATTTGAGTCTTTTAGCAAAAATTAGGGCAAATACTTTATAATCATTATTGAGTAAACTAATTGGACGCCAATTATCAAGAAGAAATAAGTCTTTTTTTGGTTTGGGAATTAGTGTGATTAATCCTTGAGTTAAGGTGGGAGGAAGGCACTGATTAATAATACTTTCATTAAACATTTTGAGTAAAAGAGGGGCCAAATCGTCAGCAAATAGCTTATAAAATTCTCCGGTCAAACCGTCCGTACCTGGCGATTTATTATTTTTCAGATGATTAATCGCCTTGATCACTTCCTCAGCAGAAATAGGCATATCACAAAGTTCACTTTCGTTTTTGTCAATAGTTTTCACCTCTATAGAACTCAAAAAAGCATCAGAAATAGTTGGGGAGTAATTAGAGGTATATATTTTCTTATAAAATTCACAGCAATAACTAGAGATTAGTTTATGGTCCTTTGTTACAACCCCATTCACATTTAATTTACTAATGTTACTATTAATATGGTGCCTCTCTAAATTAAAGAAGTATTGTGAATTTTGCTCGCCTTCTTCAAGCCAACGTCTCCTTGATCGAACAAATGCACCTTCAGCTTTCCTTCTATAGAATTCATCTAGTTTAATTTGTAGATCTGATAATAATATTTTTTCTTCATCTAATAAACTGTCTGGACACTTATTTGCTAATTTTGTAATTTCAACAATAATGTTAGTTTCTTCAGCTCTTTTGTATTTGGCTAAACGGCTTCCAATGTTTTCTTAAATATTTTGTGACCTCAAATTTCAGAAGTTCCCAATTTGAACAAAAAGAATTCTCCTTGTTGGCTTTACCCCAAAATTGGCTTATCAATCTAGAAATCTCTTGTTTTACCTCATCATACATCAACAATGAATTGTTGAGTTTCCAGTATGATCCATTATTGAAACAATTCGTATTAGATAACTTAATATTAATACTTATAGCTTTATGGTCTGTTAATGGAGTAGAAGTAATATCAACTACCACATCATCTTTATTGAAGTTCTCAGACATTAACCAAAAGTCTATTCTGGATTGACTGGACCCTGTTTTATTGCTCCAGGTAAATGAATTATTATGTGGAAATTTGGCTCTCCAAATATCTATGAGATTGAATTTATCCATGAAGTTTCTGAGACTATTGTTATTTATGTTTGGTCGACCTGGTGGCCATTTATCAATTGAACCATCCAATACAATATTAAAATCTCCTCCAAGTAATACAGTGGCATTTGGATATTTATTTAACCAAACAATAAAAATATTTTCTATGGATTCAAAAAGATTATTATTATCCAGATTGTGATTATATCCATATAAATTCCCCAAGATTAATATATTATCAACATATTTAATTACTTGGCAAATAAAATGCCCTGCAGGATCACATTGTGTATGTAAAACCTCTCCATTAAATCTATTCTTTAAGGTAATAACTCCAGCCGAGTGTTCAGACCCGTGAGAAAACCACACCAAATTACCCCATTGTGACGTCCAAAATTTACTCTCCTCTTTAGTAGAGTGAGCTTCTTGTACAAAACAAAAATCTGCCCTAAATTGTTTAGCAAAAAGAAAAAGAGCTTTCCTTTTAACGTTATTTCTTAACCCCCTAGCATTAAACGAAACAAGTGATAGAAATGACAAAGTAGTTAAAGAATATTAAACAAATGAAACGTCTGATCAGTGTATAAACGCTGAAATCAAAGTAGTATCAAGATCAGCACCTTTAACATCACTAAATAAACATAAGGAAAGTAATCTTTAAACACAAGATTACCAACGGTGGCTGACGAAACGTAACATGTCTCATTAAACTTCCATATTATGAAAAAACTAAACAAACAGAATTTAAATACTGTGAAACATTCCAAAGGGCAGGTCACACCCTTTCAAACCGAAGTTGCGACTCGAACTTGAGTGTAAACATAACCGTAGTTATTGGAGTTTATAGCAGCAATGGAAACATAGAAATTAACATTTTGAGAATCTTGAGAAAGTATCGAAATCAGTCCTTGGCTGCTCCTCTCACCCTGTCACCTCAGTGCCTTCAATGAATCCGCGACCTCCGACAAAGTAAGCAGATTTTCCATCATCACGGGCTTTTTTGATAAGAGGCCATAACTTTAGTCTACTGTCTCTGTCCTCCTTTGTCAGATCCTCTTTAAATTGCATGCCTTGGTTCCGAAGAAACTCGCTGCTCTTAGCCGCCTTCCAAACGGCATCTCTGAATCTCCTGGCCGTGAAGCGAATGATTGTTGCACGGGGCCTCGATTCGTTAGCGCGCTTGGTACCCAGTCGGTGAGCGACATCTATAGCATCTGGTAGTTTCGTCGCTTCATGTGGAAGCAGCTCTTGGCACACACGGATAACTTCTTCTCGCACGTTCTCTTTTATCGCCTCTGATAATCCATATAGCCGCAAGTTCCAACGCCTACCGTACCGCTCTAAATCCGTCACCCGACTCATGCACAGCCTGGTTGTCTGTTCACCCCTGTCGATCCGTTTTTCCATGTAAAGCATTTTGCTCTTCAACTCTTTTATTTCAGCGCAGGCGGTTTGGACCATCAGTTCCAGAGCATCACTTCTTGTATTGATAAGGTTAGCGAGCGTCGAGATTATTTCATCAGGATTAGAATTCCCTGTTTTCACGTTGGTGAATGTTGGCTTTTTCGCAAGTGGAGGTTTAGACGGAGTTACAGGGTATGGCGGAAAATCGTCTTCATCTTCCGTCATATGTTTGTCTCGAATCAAACCACTTTCGTAGCTATGATCGTTATTAGCAGGCACATGTGAATCACTTTTTCCGGAGTCACTGACTCTTTTTTGTGCAGATTTGGGCATGCTTTAAGTAAAAACTATCTTATAAACCAAAACGCTTATGAATTTTGCTGACAGTTACGTCTGTTACTTTCCTATTAAAAGTTTGGTGCTGAGAGCTCGAAACTTTTGACTATTCACGCCGCCATCTTGCCGGAACCCCCGGTTCACGACTCGGGTTCAGTGAACCGCAGCGCACTGCTGACGTAAGACTGCTGACGTGTTATCTGGTGCGCCAGAGTTTCGTTTACAGTCTGAGGGAGACGCACGCTGTATTCAAGCTTTTTTTTTTTTTCTTTTTTTTTAAATGGTGTGTATTCAAGCTATTTTTTAAAATGGTGCGTAAGTGTGCATGTCGCGGATGTCCTAATCGCCAAAAACAACGACGTAAAAGTGCATTACCAACGCCGACAGATGAAAGGATTCAATGGAATCAATTCAGTGGAATCAATTCAATGGAAAGGATTCCGGAAGAGAATACAATGCTGAATAAAGTCGCATTTTTTATTATTTTTGGACCAAAATCTATATAAGATGCTTCAGAAACGTCTAACTAACCCACTGATGTCACATGGACTACTTTGATGATGTTTTTATTACCTTTATGGACATGGACAGTATACTGCACATACATTTTCAATGGAGGGACTGAAAGCTCTCGGACTAACTTAAATCTAAAATATCTTAAACTGTGTTCCGAAGATGAACGGAGGTCTTACGGGTTTGGAACGACATGAGGGTGAGTCATTAATGACATAATTTTCATTTTTGGGTGAACTAACCCTTTAATTATTAATTGGCTTATTTTAGTTATAATGCCAGACATATATATATATATATATATATATATATATATATATGTTTTTTTTTTGATGCATGTGTATAAATACACTCATGCTCTTTGACAGTTTCAAAGGCACCCAACAAATGTAGACCCTTTGAAGATTTTCCAAATGTAATAGTCCAAGCATGGCCAAGTTCTTAGATTCAGTCTTCACCGCCTATGCATGGATACCCTTTCCTATGTGAAATGTGCCCAGCACATTACAAACACTCCGCTTTTGGCAAAACTTGTTCCCAGTGAAAGCATCTGCCCTGTGTGTGTAAGTTGACAAAGGCTTTGATCTGTGCAGCACAGCCTCGATCAGTCAGAAAATATCTCTCAGACCACCAGTTCTTCCCTTTAATGAGGCCACGTTACATCTTTGAACTGATGAGCCAGTTTCTCGGACTCTAGTCCTTAAAGAATGAAAAACCGAGCTGTCTGCAATACTGCTCCTTTCGGTCTGGTATAAGGGGTGTAAAAAATTCCATAGAGGTTTTGCAATTTGGAGAACATTTCACAACCATTAGACTTAAAACACGCAAGAAATCTCAGCGTTTCCATGAATTTAAAACCTTTGACACGACACTGACACAGAGTTTGAAAAGTGATAAACCTCAAGGGGTGAAGTTCAGTTTGGCCAAGACAGATTGGTTTCAAAACTCTTGTTAACACTCTTTCTGTGTCTATCTGTACAGATTTATATTGGCCACATTGTGAAATACGGAGCCTGCCGATGAAGATGGGCGTCTGCGATCAGGAGATGAGCTAATTTGTGTGGATGGAACGGCTGTTGTGGGAAAATCCCATCAGCTAGTCGTTCAACTCATGCAACAAGCCGCAAAACAGGGTCACGTCAACCTGACTGTGAGACGCAAGACTGGATATGGATGTAAGCAGGCTACAAAATATTATTATTGTTGAGAAAAATTACGGCCATAAATATTTATCACTAGCCATGAAACTGGATTTTACATTTTTATTGAAAAATATAGTTTCCCCTTATGACAACAGAATTATTTCAGCTGTTTTTCTTGCATTATTGTTGACCAACAGATCACCTGCAGAGATGATGATGATGATGATGATGATGAGATAAGACAGTGTCAGACACTGTCACAAAAACGTTAAACCACAGATATTTTGTTGCTTATATTTCCATTTTGATGGCTTAATGCAGGAAATTTACAACATGTGTGTTGAGCATGGAGAAAAAGTAAACTTTGGATTGATTTGGATCATGCATTTGAAGTTCAAACTATCATTCTTGCATTTAATATAACCATGCATTCCTTATAAAGTTACTGACTGATTGACTAACTATTTATTCATTTATTTATTTTAGTTTTTTACACTTCCGTTCAAAAGTTTGGGGTCTGTAAGATTTTTTTTTAATGTTTTTGAAAGAAGTCGCTTCTGCTCATGAAGGTTGCAATAAAACGGTAGTATTGTGAAATATTTTTACAATGTAAAAATAACTTTTCTACATGATCCTTCAAAAATCATTCTAATATGCTAATTTGCTGAAACATTTTTATTAATATCACAGCCGAAATAGAAATCCTTTGTACCATTCTTTGCTGAATAACAGTATTTGTTTCTTTTTTAGAAAAAAAAAAAACTCCTTACTGACCCCAAACCTTTCAATAACATTGTACATTTTTTTTTTAATGTATTAATAAATCAGAGTCAAAAACAAAACAAAAAACAGAAAAGAAACACCAGCTCTGCACCGAATAAAAACGTTTTTTTTTTCCAGTGTTAATTTTGTATCCTGGATTTGCTATGAAGTATTTCATGACCAGAAAAGATAATCTGTACCTGAAGTATAGCAAATTCCAGCATGTCTTTGAAGCTTTTCTGTCAGTATCATATGTCATTTATATCAGTATGTGGTGTCATTTCCAGAAGTAAGTGTTAATTGCAGCTTACATGTTGCACTCTACATCCCTTACGTAATGACCAGCATGACTAGTGGAACTGTGAATTATGCAGGATTTTGCATAAGGTTGCCTGATTATCCATTCCAATCAGATAGACTTTATTTAAATGAGAGTTCATGGCACATGATAATGAGGGTACGCCTGCTGACTCTGGCTAATTAATCTATGCAGGGCTCTGAGTCCCATATGTCAGGTTTCAGAGTATAAGTTAACCTTTTTTACTCATCTAGGATCACCTACCTGAATACAAGAGCAGGGCAAGATATTTTAAACATCCAGGGAAATTTTGCTTTTATGTAATTACATGTCCTAACTATAGAAGCTCGTTTCTGCTACGGAATATAAAATAAGATAATTGCAACTTTTTAGCTCACAGTTCTGCCTTTTTTTCTCGCAATTGCGAGTTTGTATCTCAAAATTCAGACTTTTTTTCCTTGGAATTGCAATTTTATATCTTGCAATTCAGACTTTATAATTCACAATTAGGACTGTATATCTCACGATTCTAAGAAAAAAGGCACAATTGTGAGAAATAAAGTCAGAATTCTGAGATATAAACTCGTGATTGCGAGTTATACACATTTAACCTGTTAACTGTCACCCCCACTTTTTTTTTAGACAAGAAAATGCACTATCCAAACTAATAACTTATGTAAGTGAAACAGAAAAAAAGTTATAGAAGTTTAAGTTTATAAAATGTAAAATGTAAAAATATAATAGTTTTACTCTAAAACTGCAAGGAAATCAAAGCCAAAAATCTGAACAAGTTGTGTTCCAAATTTCAGGTTGATATCTCAAAAAATGAGCTTTCAGTAAGATTTTGTCTGGGCGCAGTACCACACTTTTTCACTAGATGACAACCAAGCTCTGTTACTGACCATATAAAGGCGCCTCCATTTCCATATATGGTTTGAGTGATCTGAACCATATATTTCCATTATTTTCATACAATTTATGAAGTAGACATCCTATATAGAAGTAGTATGGGAAGTTTGGCAGAATTTGATATGAATTCAGCCTCTAATAAACATAAAAATAACATGTTTGTGGGTTATAGATCACCGCCACAATCATAAATGTATATTTCTTTTTCTATTAAAAACATTTTCAGACCTTTTTTTCTCAAAAAATTGAATGGATGTTATCTTTTGAACTCTTGGCATGAAAACAAACATGTTTCAACCAATCTTTAATGATTTTTCATGTTCATCGCTATTTCAAAATAAAGGTCTGAACATGCCTTATGAGTATGAAAATATGCTTGTTGCAAATTGATAAATTACTGCTCCTCTGTAATTTTATTTTGAAAATCAGTCACCAAATATTAACTCACAGTTTTGAGGAAAAAAGTCAGAATTGCAAGATATAAATTCGCATTTCTGAGAAAAATTATTCTCTCAATTCAGACTGTATACACGCAATTGCGCAATTTTTTAATTACGCAATTAAAAAAAAAAGTCAGAATTGCGAGATAAAAAGTCGCAATTACCTTTTGAATTATTTAATTATGTAGCAAAAACAAATTTCCATACCTAACCATCTTATGCAGTGCAGAAGCGTGTTTGGTGCATAGATCATTAAACCTTTATCTGTTGAGCTTGTTGACGAGGAGCTCCTGAATTGGTTTCTCCTTGACTTGCAGAACATAAATCTCTCAGAGTGACCTTCCTAACCCTCCCCCAACCATCTTCCTCCTCAGTGGCAAAGGTGGATGGTGAGATGCCTCCTTCTCCAGCCTCCTCTCACCACAGCAGCACACAGGCCCCGTCTCTAACCGAGGAGAAGCGCACGCCACAGGGCAGCCAGAACTCCCTTAACACGGTCAGCTCCGGGTCGGGCTCCACTAGCGGCATCGGCAGCGGAGGCGGAGGCGGCAGCAACAACACGGTGGTCCCCAATGCCATCCAACCCTACGATGTGGAGATCCAACGTGGAGAGAACGAAGGCTTCGGATTTGTTATTGTGTCGTCAGTGTCGAGGCCTGAAGCGGGAACCACTTTCGGTAAGTGTTGCGATTTCATGAATTATTTAATAATAAAACAATTAATTCAATGTATTTTTTTATTAAATATCCAGACAAAACACATTTATTGTTACAAATTAATTTTATTTAATTTTTTAAATATATATTTATATTAAATTAACAATTTTGCAGGTTTATTTATTTATTTTTGTCTGGATCTGCCTATGATTTTAGTAAAATAACAAGTGTTTATGTAGCTCAGCTGGTGGGACATGGCACTAGCGATGCCAGTGTTTTGAGTTTGATTCCCAGAAAGGACTTAAAATGTATAGCTTGAATGCACTGTACATCACTTGAGATAAAATTGTCTGCCAAATGCATAAATGGGAGCAATCACATATTTGCATATTCACTTCTTTTATATTATAAAAAGAGGAAAGGACTAAGAGATTCACATTCTTCTGGGAGCTTTTTACCTCTGAATTGGTGGTTTGGTTGTGGTTTTCACTTTTTGGTGGGTGTGGGTTCTTCGTATTCTCCTTACGCCAATCTGCATGTCCTGTGATTTTCTTATTTCGAGAGGCAGTGTGTTCGCAATGTCTGCCTGAAGTAGGGGTTGATTCGATATTCACCCTCTCTTCGTGGGCCTGTATTTCCGCTGTACTTCCCAAAGCCAGACAAGTCTCCATTACACAAGTTGGCTGTCAAGTTAGTGAAACAGCATTTAGGTTGTCCAAATCTCACCATGTAATCTCAGCAGTTGCCAGCAGCACTTGCCATCATTATTTTTTAACAATTGCAATTGATAGAGAGATCAAGTTAGTAAAAAGACAAATCAAGTATGACATCCCATGTTTAAAGACACAGATCCTTCTTCGTCATGTTCATCAGAACGCTCCCACTCTTTAAACTCACAATAGTGCCGTTGGCAGCCTTCGAATAAGTGTACACTGGATCCAGGACGCTCAGTGATTACACCACGTGGGAGTTTTGTTCAGAGTGTTATGATGGAAGAGAGGAATGACAGATCCGTGTTTGAGGGGAATAAAAGAGAGGGAGCAAGTGCTTGGCACTCTTTTACTTACTACTGATGAAACGAGTTCCTGTGCCAGAGTCACTGTGAACGAGGACCTCAGAGTAAGCAGAGTTTTAGTCATCAATATTACAATCAAACAACAAATAATCTTTATAGCAGTGTGACAAGCTGGTTGAATTTTATAGTTGTGTTAACATTCCTGCCCAAGGTTGCCATCACAGCTTTTAAATTAATCAAACATGAATGTTTCGCAAGATGAGACCACTAAAAATTGTTTGATATAAAAAATATATAAAAACAACTTTTAAAAACGATTTATCACATTAAGGGCCAGATTTACTAACAGCTTGCGCCAGCGCAAACCCTCTTTTGGCATTAAAAAACTACTGTTGGGATTTACTAAAGACACGCAGTGCAAAGTTAGCACTGAAAAGGCGTGGACTGAGTTGTTTTTGCGGCTGAACTTATTGCATATGCATTTGTTGGAATTTCCCTTTGCAGATGCAAAATTTATGGGAGGAGAGTATTTAAGTAAATCACGCAACTCGATTTACTAATGATTGTGCTAGTCAATTTACTGGTATTTGCGCCATTATTTAACACTCAAAAAAGCATGTGTTCTTTAATTTGCGTGTCAGCAGTAGATCACGCGCAAAACTTGCCACTCCCATCGGCGCATTCGTGGAATTGCACTCTCACACTAATTTGCCTCGTTCAGTATATCTAGCCCTAAAAGTTTCCAGGGGCCTGTTCACACAGAACACGTTTTTGCATTCCCTTGCATTGCTTTTCCTGTTTGGTTTTCTATGTAAATATGTGCTAGATTAACGTGTTTGACCGTTGCACTCACGTCTTAAGTCTTTTACTGCATCTCGTGCATGACACACCATTCTAAAAACGCAGTGTTCAAGTTAAAAGATCAACTTTTAAAATCACATTTTTTATTAATTCCACTGGCCAGCTTCTATCATTTTTAAGCACAAAAACGCATTCTGTGTGAACGGCTCCTTAAAGGATTAGTTCACTTCAGAATTAAAATTTCCTGATGATTTACTCACCCCCATGTCATCCAAGATGTTTATGTCTTTCTTTCTTCAGTCGAAAAGAAATTAAGGTTTTTGAGGAAAACATTCCAGGATTTTTCTCCATATAGTGAAAAAAAAAAAAAAAAAGATATACTTTTTAACCACAAATGCTCTGCAATGCACCACGTATTACGTAATCAAATTGGAAAGGTCACATGTGATGTAGGCAGAAGTACCTGATCCAGTGTCTACAAAGCGAACAAGCAAAGATTAAGTCAAACGCCCTTTACAAAAAAAGGTAAAACAACGATGTCAGATGATTTTAAAGTTGGAGGAGAAAAATAGATGGAGATTTTCAGATGATTTTAAAGTTGGAGGAGAAAAATAGATGGAGATTTTCGCTCTACCGCGGTACTTCCGCCTTCATCATGAATGACCTTTCCAACCTAATTACGTAATGTGTGGTGCATCACAGAGCAGAGCAAGATGAGCATTTGTGGTTAAAAAGTATATATATATTTATTTTTTTTGGGGGGGGGGTGAAATGACCGATTGTTTTGCTAGACCTTATTCCTTGGCTGGGAATAATGTAGAGCCCTTTGAAGCTGCATTGAAACTGCAGTTTGGACCTTCAACCCGTTGTACCCTGTTAAAGTCCACTATATGGAGAAAAATCCTGGAATGTTTTAAAATGAGCCAATCAGAAAGGTTCTTGAATGGAGGGCGTGTGGTTGAATTCAGCAAAATGGCAGAAATTAGCAAAACGGCTAAAGGCTAAACTTGAATAATCCTAATATTATGTAGTCATTTTTCATTATTCATCACACAGGCAAGAGTTAAAGCACAATGCAGTGCTCTGAGGGAATTTCAAGAGTTTACACCTTTTTTTGCATAATGAATAATTCAAAAGTAGTAGTGATTATTCACAGGATCTGAAGAGCGCTACAGAAATGATGCTCAAGGTGATCTAGCATGCATCCAAAAGTCTTTAATATCGCCAAATTCAGCAGATTCACTATGTCCGTTTTTGCATACCTTTGCTGTCCATTCAGTAACATGCTTTTGTCTGTCACAAGTTACTTTTGAGGTGTGTTTTGCTTGCAGGGCACAATCTGTGGGCATTCTATGAAAATGTTGGCACTTTAGCTTGGTGGCTTGGTGTATTAACCCCTACACATTCTCTCTTTCCCTTTTCTCTCTTTCTGTTTCTCTTTCTCCATCCCCACCAAAAAAAAAAAAAATAAAACAAAAATAACCATCTTAATTAAAACTCATACATGCTCAATCACTGTTGGCCAAAAGCTGGAAATGCATGTGTGGCAATGCCTCATAAAATAGGTCGCATCATCGAGGGAAGCCCAGCTGACCGCTGCGGGAAACTAAAAGTTGGAGACCGGATCCTGGCTGTAAATGGCTGCTCCATCACCAATAAGTCCCACTCAGATATCGTCAACCTGATCAAAGAGGCTGGAAACACGGTGACGCTGCGGATCATTCCAGGAGACGGTCAGTTTCTCTCCTATTCTCTTTCCCTTCACTCAACCAGCATAGCTGAGATGAAAACATTTTGGGAATGTGGGTGTTTGCAATATGTGTAATAGCACGGATTCTCAGCATACTGCTCTCACGAGCCTCACAGTAATAATGTAGACGGTACGTTCAGCAATATTAGAAGAAGAATAATGAACAGGAACCTGTGAGGGGATCAACACACTGAATATGCAACACGCTCTTATAACCTTAGAGGCAGAACGCCTTCATATTGTGCTGCTGTAATAATGACAGATGGCACACCAACAAGGTTGGTCGGGGAACAAAGACACAGCCGTACATAAGCGTCATGCACATTCTAATGTTTCCCCAGACATTTCAGTAGTGTCAACATTGGTGGAAAGAAAAAAAGCAGCAGGATCTATGTGCTGCAGTCTTTATTAAATAACAAAAATCAAAATAGCCAAACACTCAGATTACTCAGATCTTCTCAAGTACTCGAACTGAACAACCAGTGTACATTGATGATAACGGACAGAGAACAACTGAAAATGAGGGCTAACAAACAGGCACTAAACGAGATAATTAACAAGACACAGGTGAGATGCATGAGGGCAAATCGAAAACCATGGCAACAGAAGAGCATGAACAAGGAAAACACAGGAAACTGAACTGAGAATAGTGCAAAACTAACTCAGACAAACTGAAGCAAAACAAAGACCAGACATGACGAGTAGTTTTAAGAAAAATTGCATTTTTGGATATTAAGTCAGAACTATGGAGGCTTGTTTCCGCCACGGAATAAATAATAATAAAAAAAAGGATAATTACAACTTTTTATCTCACAATTCTGACGTTTTTTTCTCACAATTGCGAGTTTACATCTCACAGTAGGCCTACATCTCTTTTATAAACTCACAAATTGCGAGATTGTGTGATATAAAGTCACAATTCTGACTTTTTTTTCTCAGAATTAAGTTTAAATCTCGCAATTCAGACTTTTTTTTATTGCAATTCTGACATCTTTTCTCAGAATTGTCAGATATAAACTCGCAATTGTGAGTTATAAAGGCCAATCCTGAGCAATTGCGTGTTATAAAGTCAGAATTGCAAGTTTGTATCTCGTATCTTGTATCTTCTGACTTTATATCACGCAATTGTGAGTATATATCTTGCAATTCTGACTTTATAACTCGCAACTGTAAGTTTATATCTTGCAATTCTGACTTTTCGCAGACAAGGCTTAAAGGTGGTATAGAGGATGTTTTCGTCGACTGAGTTTTTGAAATGAGCGTTTGAAATGATACACATTTTACGACTAACGTTAGCTAAAACATTCTGACTGTGCTCAACATACAGCGATAGTTTCCTGCTCCTGAAGCAGATTTATATACTTTCACATAGAATTTGAACACCGACTGTAATCGTAGACTGAACGCAACTGGCTCTGACTGGACGCGTTTGAGCGCGATCAGTCATAAGTATCAATTTACATTCATAATCGGCCTTACAATCGTTAAGCCGCGCACACACTTAGTGGATTCATTATGTCGGACTCACCTCATAATCTGCAGTTGTTACTCCTGTCTCCTGACAAAAACATTGCATGCGGCGCATGTAGTGTGGAAATTTACTAGAGCGCGCATCCGCGCGTCTCTCACAAGGAACGTCATGGCAGTGATTGACAAGCCAGAGGGCCAATCCGCGCACGTCTCTCACAATGGCAGTGATTGACAAGCCAGAGGGCCAATCGTTTACGCGATGATCGCATAAACGATTGGCTGATGTTTTTAAGGCCCTACCTCGTGCACAGATGATGTATATTAATAATATTCCTTTCAGTGCACCTAATAAATAGTCTTTTATCACTTAGTAAAGACAGTTTCAAGTAATATTGCAAAAATGTATAAAACAAAACATCCTCTTTACCACCTTTAAGCTAGTTCTAGACTAAAATGCATGTTTGAGCTGTTTTAACTGAAAGTAAGTTGCACTGATATATCTTAGAATATGTCACTGCCATTGTTTTGTCTCAAGATGCACACCAATAATGTTTTTTTTTCTACGGTATGTTTATAAAAGCTACTTAAATACCCTTATTTGAAATAAAGCCTAATCCTGGTTTAGCCTAAGCCCTGTCTGTGAAACCAATAAGTTTATAATATCATGAAATTCTGAGAAAAAAAGTCAGAATAATGAGATAAAAAGTTTCCCTGTTTTATATTTTGATTCAGTACGGAAACAAGCTTCTATACAGAACTGAAGTGTAAGGATTGTTTTAGCATCATATTTTATTTGTCAGAAAAATATTTCATATTTTCTAGAAAAATATATGCTCACAGAAAATAAAATGTATTTATTTATTTATTTATAGAATCCCCTCCCCCGCTTTTCATGGTAAACAAAAAAAACTGCCTCTGACCTGTATCTAAATACTAATTAGTTGTACTAAGTGTTTTATTTTCTTTGATTAAGTCTCATCTCACCTAGGGCACCAAGTGAGCCAGAACTGACACTGGTTCCCCCTCAAAAACGTAAGTGTTGGCCAATGGTATAACAGCTCATGGTATATGCGTGCATGCATGTGCCAGTGTGTCGGTTCTCTATACTAAGTATTTTCCTCAGAGGGAAGGCGGCATGCGATAATGAGAAAGCTGTTTCCAGTGAAGTTTCGGCACTACTATAATACGTGATGCCAAATACACTGGGGTCTGTCTGAGTTCTTCATTTTCTTTAATCAGAGAGGAGGAGAGCGCTGGCATACTATGGGAATTTCCAAAATTGACAGAATGTGGGTGTGTACGACTGGTTGTGTTTACAGGAGGGCGAAGACTGTTCGTTGTGGGTAGTTTTTCTTTTTTGCTTCACTGAATGTTACTTGACTGCAGTTACTAAACTGTACTCTTTTGGTTTCTTACTGTGTATAATTTATGCATAATTTATAATTTATGCATTTCTTGTGCTTTCTGAGTGGAGAAAAGAGGGGGGAAAAAAACAAGATAAAACCATGAGATGAGGAAAGAGAGAGAACGCCAAGTCTGTTCCCAGCAGAGTGATGGGGAAAGGCTATTTTAAGACGGTGGGATTCACGGGCTGTGCACTCATCAAAGTCCCCTCTCTCCCCCACAGTGACTGCCCAGTGGGGCGGAATTAAAGCAGCTTTGAGCGCAAGCAACAGCGGCCCGCATTTCATTGGTGACAGCTGATTTAAGAGTTAGGCCGATGCAGTCAAAGCAAATGATCCAAGATCAATTAAACTAGTACAGTGGTTCACCCCAAAATGGATCAGAGGAGATGTTTTGAAGAATGTTTAAGCTGCGTTTTTTTCCTTTTGACAAAAGCATACAAAGACTACAGTCTGTCAAGCTCTAAAAAGTCCAAGAGGCACCATAACATTTTTAAGGCCCTGGTATACTTCAAACGAAATCGAAGAAAGAACTGATGTGACGTCATTTCGAACCAAATCGTTTTGTGTTCTTTTTGGAAGTTCGAAACGGCTTGCCAAAGCGAACTTTCAGGAAAAGTTCGTTCCAGCACCAAAACACCCTTGTACTACCATTGGTCAGTGACGATAACGTAACAGGAGGTGTGCGCTGAGGCTCCGCCTTCACTCGTGTCGACGCGTCTTTAACTCATTTGATCTGTTGAGTTTGTTGAGGTAAGATCTCCGTGGGTGAAAACATGAACAGACCAGATAGCTGCTTTATAGTACAAAATGAAGTTGTGCTTGTAAACAAATGAGGCACTAACACTGTTTTTCATGTTTGATACTGTAAAGCTGTTTGATTTTAAGCAATCCATTGAATAAAGTGCTAGTATATGAAGACGTGACGTGACTGGAGTGCTACTTTGCAGAGCTAGTGCTAACATTCCCATGTTGTTATGATCAGACGCGTTTCTTGTGCTTTCTATAATAAATGCTTACTGTTTTTTCATTTTTGTTGTGTTTATTTTGTTACTGAGAAGAAAGTGCACGGCACATATTTACATATTCATATAACCGTCGTTCTCAGAGGTGTGGGCGGGGTCAGATGTTCGTTTACAGTATATCGCTGGTCACACATTTCAAACTTCGTTTTACCCCTAAACGAAGAACGAAAAAGAAGTTTGTTTGAAGTATACCGGAGCCTTTAACATTCTTATTATTATCAACATTGATAATAATAAGAGCCATTATTAGTAAGTGAGGACCAACAATAATTGATGATAATCGAGCACCAAATCAGCATATTAGAATGATCATGTGACACTAAAGACTGGAGAAATGGCTGCTGAAAATTCAGCTTTGCCATCACAGGAAAAAATTACATTTTAAAGGTCCCGTTCTTCGTGATCCCATGTTTCAAACTTTAGTTAGTGTGTAATATTGTTGTTAGAGTATAAATAAAATCTGTAAAGTTTTAAAGCTCAAAGTTCAATGCCAAGCGAGATATTTTATTTAACAGAAGTCGCCTACATCGAACGGCCAGTTTGGACTACATCCCTCTACTTCCTTCTTTAATGACGTCACTAAAACAGTTTTTTGACTAACCTCCGCCCACAGGAATACACAAGAGTTGCGTTTGTAGAGTGTGTTTGTCGCCATGTCGTCAAAACGCTGTTATTTTCATCCCGCAGTCCAATCACCGGGTCTGATTCCGGCTCAAATTGATATGGTAAAATTAAAGACATGTTTACAATAACACGGAGCGCGTGCATCTCCACGTTATGGTAAGAGGCGTGACCTTTCCGGGCAAGGTGCGCTAAGCTGCTGTCGAATCACAACGCAGGAACCGCTGGCACAATCAGAACTCGTTACGTATTTCTGAAGGAGGGACTTCATAGAACAAGGAAGTCATCAGCCCGTTTTTATGACAGTGGAAACAGCGGTATACAGATAAGTAAATTATGTGAAAAATACTGTGTTTTTTTACACGCGAAACATGAACATGTTATATTGCACACAATAAACACAATCAATGCTTCAAAAAACCACGAAAAACGGGACCTTTAAAATAGTTATTTTGAATTGTAATAATATATATATAATAATAACAATATTACTGATTTTATTGCATTTCAGATAAAATAAATACAGCCTTGGTGAGCAAGCATTTGAACATCATTTCATTTCAATAAACATTTGAAAATCATAATTATTCCAAGCTTTTAACTGGTAGTGTACAAAATATGACTTGTACAATATTTTCCAAGACTGAAAATTGAGTCATTATTCATTATAAATCTGATCTTCTTCATTAAGTTTCAAATTTAATTCAAACTTGCGAACTCTAACCACAGCATGAACCCTATTCAGGATCTCTTAATTCATGTTCCATTGAAAGAATAAACTCATACAGGTTTGGAACTGCATGAGAGTAAATAAATGCTACAGAATATTCATTCCTGGGTGAATTATCCCTTCAACACACGCTGTTGTAATTGTTAATGTCAGGTTAGATTGGATGTGAGATTACAGACAAAAGAGGGAAACTGGGTGTTTCGGCTTTGCATGGTATTCGGTCATTAGGCTGTAATGTAATCTGTGAGATGAAAGCTATAGCCAGAATGATAAATGTGCCAGTGTTCCTGCTGCCCAGCTGGAGTGCGCTTGCACAGTGCACTAGTGCTTATGTTTTGTTGTATGGAAAATGGGCCTCTGATACTTGGTCCACAGGGTACACTTACACACTGCACATGCATTATGGGTAATGATGTGGAGGCTTCTCTATCTTCCTTAACATTTTTGATGTTCCTCCCGCAGAGTCCTCCAATGCATCACTGCTGACCAACGCTGAGAAGATTGCAACCATAACTACCACACACACACCTCAACAGCAAACTGCACCTGAGCCAAGGTACACCTGAACTTAAAAACACCCATATCATACAGCCATTTCGAGTTGGAATATTTTTGATGGTTGCTCATTATTTATTTATGAAAGAAAATCACATCAGGCTACTCCATTAAAAAATGTAATATGACTCCAAAATGTATTTGGACACTTAAGTTACATTTAAAAATTAATGAACTTCTTTGCTTTGGATAACAATAAATCAAACCAGTTGGTATCAGTGCTTTTCTGAAAGCTAACTTTTCTGAGCCATTTTTACTGGTTCCAAGATTGTTTTTTGATAGTTTGTGGTCAAGATGTTTGGAAGAATGTAAGATCTCACCCCCCATTGACTGCCATAGTATTTTTATTTCCTACTACGGTAGTCAATGGGGGGTGAGATCTGCTTCGGTTACAAACATTCTTCCAAATATCTTCCTTTGTGTTCAGCGGAACAAAGAAATTCATACAGCTTTGGAACAACCTGAGGTGGAGTAAACGATGACAGAATTTTCATTTTTGGGTGAACTATCCCTTTAAGTGTCCAAATGCTTTTTGGGGCTGCGATGTATCAGTGTTCACAATTTTACAAAAGTTGTGTTTGTCTTTTTCCCCCAGAAACAACACCAAACCAAAACAGGAGTCTTTTGAGTTCAAAGCCCCACAAGCTCCACCTCCTCCAGCTCCGACACAACCTTCAAATCAGGTACATCGCTCACTCCATTCCCTACACTGCCATCTCCTTCAGATGTTTTGTCCTCTGAGAGAGGGCATGCCAGTAGTTTGATGAACTGTCAAAAACAAAAGACAGCAAAATCTTTGAACTACTAAAGTGAATTTGTGAAACATACCTTATGAACAGGGCTTGACATTAACTTTTTTGCTCACCAGCCACTGTGACTAGTGGTTTTCAAGTTACTAGCCACACAGATGTTGACTGTTAGCAATAAACAGTGAAAAATAACTCAATTTAGTACTGAGAGGCGGCTTTTTGTGTGCACACTTTAAGAATGAGTAAAATTATGCGCAATATGCGCAGTCCCATGCCGAAATTCAAGCCCTGTAACACCAACAATATTGATCCGGAGCAAACGAAACCAGTGAGTGAGGGAAGGCGGGTTTGTGTCAGCTGGTATTATGTGTCTCTTCTGCGGAAAATGAGTATTGGAAGCGTTTCAGATATTTCAGTGTCTATATGTATCGGAAAATCTATATTTTTGACAACACTACATTGCACTTAGTTTATTATTTCAGATACCTTTTTTAAATGACTACAATTGAAAAATGTATATATTATATATACAGTGCCCTCCACAAATATTGCCACCCTTAGTAAATATGAGCAAAGGCGGCTGTGAAAAAAAATCTGCATTGTTTATCTTTTTGATCTTTCATTCAAAAAATTCACAAAATTCTAACCTTTCATTGAAGGAAAAGAATTGAAAATGGGTGGAAAAGCTCATTATGAAATAAATGTTTTTCTCTAGTTCATGTTGGCCACAATTATTGGCACCCAATTATTGCAATGTCCTTTTCCCAAGATAACAGCTCTGAGTCTTCTTCTATAATGCCTGATGAGTTTGGAGAACACCTGACAAGAGATCAGAGACCATTCCTCCATACAGAATCTCTCCAGATCCTTTCAGATTCCCAGCTCCATGTTGGTGCTTCTTCTCTTCAGTTCACTCCACTCATTTTCTTTAGGGTTCAGGTCAGGGAACTGGGACGGCCATGGCAGAAGCTTCATTTTGTGCTCAGTGACACATTTTTGTGTTGGTTTTGATGTTTGTTTTAGATCATTGTCCTGATGGACGATCCAACCACTGCCCATTATTGGATTTGTAGCAGAAGTGGTCAGGTTTTGATTTTTTTTATCTGTTAGTATTTGATAGAATCCATGATGCCATGTATCTGAACAAGATGTCCAGGACCTCCAGCAGAAAAATAGGCTCGCAGCATTAAAGATCCAGCAGCATATTTAACCGTGGGCATGGGGCACTTTTTATCCATGCGTGCACCAAACCCATCTGGTGGGTTTGCTGCCAAAAAGCTATTTTTTTTAGTTTCATCTTACCACAGAAGCCGGTCCCATTTGAAGTTCCAGTCTTGTCTGATAACTGAATATGCTGGAGTTTGTTTTTGGATGAGCAAAGAAGGATTTTTCTTGAAACCCTCCCGAACAACTTGTGGGGATGTAGGTGCTGTTTGGTAATTTTTTTTAGGCTTTCTGAGACTCAAGACTCAACTAATTTCTGCAATTCTCCAGCTGTGATGCTTGAAGAGTCTTTGGCCACTCAAACTTTCCTCCTCACCGCGCCTTAGGACGATTTAGACACACGTCCTCTTCCAGGCACATTTGTAACATCTTTAGTTGATTGAAACTTCTTAATTATTTCCCTGATGGTGGAAATGGGGATTTTCAATGCGTTAACTTTTTTCTTATACCCATTTTCTATTTTGTGAAGCTCAACAATCTTTTGCTGCACATCAGAACTATATACTTTGTTTTTTCTCATTGTGATGAATGATTAAGGGGATTTGGCCTTTGTTTTTACACATATTTGTACTCCTGTGGAACAGGAAGTCATGGCTGCACAATTTCATGCTCCTAGTCACCCTGGTGTGCTAAACAAATGTAAATGTGAATGGGAATATACTTCAGAGATATTTTACTCAGAAGAATTTCTAGGGGTGCCAATAATTGTGGACAACATGTATTGGAGAATAACATTTATTTCATAATGAGCTTTTTCCCCCATTTTCAATTCTTTTCCTTCAATGAAAGGTTAGAATTTTGTGAATTTTTTGAATGAAAGATCAAAAAGATAAACAATGCAGATTTTTTTTTCACAGCCTGCCTTTGCTCATATTTACTAAGGGTGCCAATATTTGTGGAGGGCACTGTACGATTCGACCCACCAAAGTGGCTAGTAGGAGTGACTGCATTACACGCCACTGCTGAAATCCACCTGCATTTGGTGGGTTGGTGGGTGTTAATGTCAACTCAAGCCTTTCTTATGACTCATTTTACACTAGAGTTTCCCTTATTCTATGACTGTATGGTGGTATTTTGGACTTTGAATGTGTTCGTTGGTGCCCCATGATGGCCCTGTTCCCGCTTACCCAAAACCATCAGAGCCAGATAAATTATTTAAGCTATTCCTCTGATGTTGCTACTATCAAATACATATTAGTTTTCTGCTGGTGTCTTTTGTTACCTTTGCTGCAATGGGAACCTTGATGAAAAAAATGCACAATTATAGATTCATCACTGACCTTGGCGTGTTTGTGTTTTAGGATGCTGAATTCTACTCCGTTGATCTGGAGAGGGACAATAAAGGCTTTGGTTTCAGCCTTCGAGGGGGTCGAGAGTACAACATGGACCTGTATGTGCTGAGACTAGCAGAGGACGGAGCAGCCGTGCGAAACGGAAAGATGAGGGTAAGTGCAGCTAACCCTGAACATGAATCAGGATGCGCATATTAGAATTTAATCATACTTGAATCAGCATCTGAATATGAGTAATCTGAACTTATATTCATTAAATCACCTAAAAAGATGCCCCAGGATTAGTTATGATAGATAGCCATTATTTATATGAGTGGTACTTAACTGCTATTATTTCGATGATTATTACATTACATTATATTAATTATATATTTTTGAAAGTGATAGATGAATTTGCTACTTAAGGTTGATTGCACACAATGCCTTGTCAACAACAAAGGATATATCAAGAATTTTCCCCTTTCCTTTTAAAATTGTATTATATTATATTATATTATATTATATTATATTATATTATATTATATTATATTATATTATATTATATTATATTATTTAATGTATAAGCACTTCCTTCTTTCTTTATTTCATTTTTTTTATATTATATTATATTTATTATTAACCTTTTTAAGTGATGGATGTATTTGCTGCCGAAGTATGATTGGACAGTGCCTTTGATGTCTACAACAAAAGATATATCAAGCATTTTCTTCTTCTTATTTTTTTCTTTCTGCTTTCTAAAATTCGATCATTTATTTTGCTGTCCTAACTATACATGATTATACAGTTAGTCGCATTTTATTTCATGTACTATTGTTAACGCAGTTAGAACCCCCCACAACAACAAATGCCATTAGCATCTGTATAATACATTGTCCGTCTCAGGACATTTCATTTCATTAGCACATTTCATTTCTATGCCCATAGTCATCTTAGAAGGGATGTTAAAATGTGGATTTTTTTAAAGTAAATGATAAATAGAGTGATTAACAGTCCATTAGCATCAGTCTGTACTAAACTCTGCAAGTTAGATGAGAGGATAGCAAAGCATAGCGACTCTGTGAAGCACAGCGAGTTGTCAGCCGAAGACCCGTTTATGTGGAAACTGGTATTCCCTTGATGGTAAGCGCTGACAGATAACCAGAGGCAGAGAGGGAAAATAGAACAAAGGAAATTCTACCTTCTTCTTCATCTTTAGATTTCTCTATGCATGACGATGTTTACTGGTTGTCACGGCTAAATATAGGTACCATTGCCTTATTTTTATTCTCTCTGCATCCTCTCTCCCGCTCTGTATCGCTCTAGGTTGGAGATGAGATCCTGGAGATCAATGGGGAGAGCACCAAGGGCATGAAGCACGCCCGTGCCATTGAACTGATCAAAAACGGTGGCCGAAAAGTCCACCTGGTCCTAAGGAGGGGGGACGGCTCGGTGCCAGAATATGGTGGGTCAATCTACGAGAACATCCCCTTCTCCCCTGTCTTCACACCTTGAGGAGTTTCCCCCACGGGGGTCGACAACACCACCACCTCTTCTTTTCTGCGCACTGGTCCTCTCCTCTGACCTCCTCCCGGGTGATGGGCCTTCCTCTTGCTGCTGTTGCCCCCCCTTGCCTCGGTGCACTGGGCTAGCCTAGGGGACTATGGGATATGTGGCTTTTGGGTGGTGGTTGTGGCACATGCTTTTCGTAATACTTCACAAGAATAATAAAATAAAAACCACAAAGCGAGGAGGCAGAAATATTAACGTTTCTAAAACTGGATATACGTTTATTGTTTTTCAGAGAAAAAAAAATATGATAAACTCTGTCATGCCCTCCATTGAGGTGGCACGACCATGTCAGTGAGTTGTAACATATTTATGATATTTATTGAAGGTGAATGTAAGCTACTGAGAAGGGTCTTTAAAGAGACTCCATGACTACAAACGCATTCTGGTATCATTAGCCGTTTCGGTGAAAACTCACAATACTGTATTTCCACATATTCACAGATCTTTTTGCACGTTGTACATGTCAACTGCTTCATTGCAAACTTTACAGATGGTTCTTAAACTCCACATTCCATTATCGTTTCTTTTTTTTTTATCTAACAAATTGTTATCAGACGTTACATTCTTTCATTTACAGACAGAAAGCAACTCACTTATTGAGCATAATGTCAGTGCCGCATGATGTCAGTGAATATCTAAATGTGTTTTTTTTTTCTTGTCAATTTCCATAATATTTATGGAAAATTCATGTACTAATTTGCCACAGTTATTTTTTATGCTTTTGTTTTCGTTCTTGACCATTTAAAGATGCTCATTCATGTATTTTGTCGAGTTCAGAATGTGATATAATGTGTCCTTTCCCGCACCAACATGATATCTCTGTGAGGTTGTATATTTTTATACCATTTTGTACTTGTTTTTCTCATTTTTTCTCTTCCATGTCTCACCACTTTTGTTTTCTTTCTGTTTGCAATGTAAACTGCTTCATATGGTGTGTGTGTTTGTGCACATAAGCTTGTTATGGCATCCACATCTCACTGTCTTTGGGTTGATTTACTGCTGGGCGAGTGTGTGCGTGCGTGTGTGTGTGTGTGTGTGTGTGTGTGTGGGGTATACGTGTGCGAGTTTGGTTCCGGCTCTCTCTGTTGCTGTTGATTTTTCACTCAAGGGTGGGGGCGTTTTATGGACAATCTCTATCTTTGACTAATTGATAAAATAAACACTGTTTCCATTGCAAAAGAGCATAACTCTCTCACGACTGTTGTTTCAGGGATCTAAATGCTTCTCTCTCTTCTTTTTTTATCTACTCTTTTTTTGTTGTTCTGGGCTCTTCCTTCCACCCATAGCGATGGTTGCTCCCCAAGTCGCTGCTTGTATGAGATCTGAAAAGACAGCAGAGCCTGCTTTCTACCAAAATCAGACCACGGTTTGTAGATCCCGTGTTCCGTCTCATCACATCTCTGGCAGTTTTCTGTGCTGTGGCTTCCTCTCAACTGTACTGTCCCTTGCAAGTTCATTTACACAAGAATGCATTGCCAGTGCTGTGGCCATTCCTGACATTGTGACCTGAATGAGTGGGTTCATTCTTGCATTTAAAGTTTGCCGACATCCCCACAGACAAAATGAAAACCTCATCAATGAATGCAATTTTTTTTTTTTTTTTTTATTAGTGGGTGTTTTGTTTTTGTTTTTTTTTTGTCATGCGTTTCTTTTTTTTTTTGTCGACGTTTGCCACCCACCAAAGCCATTACCCGGTACAGGTAAATTTTCTTTGACTCTTTGGATCCTTGTCTATCTTAGTCATGTAGAAAATATGTAGCTCGAAAGTGCTTCTACCTGTAGAATCTTAGTTTTGAACTGCTTCAGAAAAGAGTCGTGGGAACAAAAATGTTTGCCTGCAAGTTTTGCCTCAGGTTTGGTTACATCCATTTTTCTAATCATGTACCTGTCCAATCATCAACCAGTCCATTATGTTTGGAGTTAAATAATTAGAAATCAATTTGAGCGGCATTTAAAAGCATCAAATGCATGAGTTTGTGTCAGATGAGTATCATCATCCTCTGCATCAACACTAAAATGAATTGTTGCTTGAACACATTCAGAGTAGAAACAGAATCACCAAGTACGTAAACATGCACAGTTACAACAGGTTTTTGTACAGTCATTCAGGACTCTGTGCCCCTCATACACTACGTGATTTTCTGTAGAATCTGTGAAGTCTGACTGACGGAAATATGCAGACTGGCTCTGACTTGTGGTGACAAACATTGCCTCCAATCAGGGCGAAAATCATGTAGTGTATTCCAGCCTTGATTATTGTTTTAGTTCAAACTTATAAAAAAGTGCATGTAAACGTACTTGAAGTTTTAGTTCACCCAAAAATTAAAATTCCGTCATTAATTACTCACCCTCATGTCATTCCACACATGTAAGACCTTCGTTCATCTTTGGAACACAAATTAAGATATTTTTTGATGAAATCCGAGAGCTCTCTGACTCCTCAAAAGACAGCAATTTAACCACCACTTTCAAGGCCCAGAAAGGTACTAAAGACATTGTTGAAATAGTCGAAATGACTGCTTAATTTTATGAAGTGACGAGAATACTTTTTGTGCGCAAAAACAAAACAAAAATAATGACTTTATTCAACAATATCTTCGTTTACTATGTTTATGCCCAGCGCTTCCAGGTTCTAAGAGTCATTATTGGCCAGTGCCCGGTTGCATAAAGCACCTTAAGTGTAATTTTCCCTTAAGATCGCCCTTATGTTTCCCTTAAACTTAAGGGTGTTGCAGAAAATAACCGTTAAGTATTACTTAAGGGTTTCTTTAGGTGAAACGTCATAAACCCTAAGAATTTCCCTTAAGTATGTATTTTTCACTTAAGTAATCCCTTAAAAAACCGTAAGTGTTGCCTAAAGCCCCTTAACCGTCATTTCCCTAAGTATAACATAAGGTTAGGAAAACTTCACCTTGTGTTACACGGAGTGAGCAGGTTCAATCCAAGTCTTCTAACGAGACACGATCGATCGCTTTATATGATAAACAAATTGTACTTTAGCCGTTTATTCACATAAACATTGATGAGATCACATATGTAGCACATATCATATATGGACAACGGAAGCGCAAACGTGCGTACATCACACGCAAAAACAAACCTCATTGGTTCTTGCGCACACGTTTGAGCTTCCGACACAGCCGTAATCATATGGAAGTTTTTCAATAAATGGACATAAATGATGAGAGAATATTAAAAATATCTTTATTTGTTATCCAAAGATGAATGAAAGTCTTATGGGTTTGGAACGACATGAGGGTGAGTGAATGACGGCAGAAATCTCAATTTTGAGTAAACTATCAATTTGAGTTTCTCGTCTGGTCGTTCTCTTTCATATTTGGTTTTCTTTTTTGTTTTCCTTATCCATCTTATGTTGTTTTCTGTGAAAACTTACCACGATATGTATTAACAAATAACGTGTCCATGGCAACAGTAGAACTTTATAACGGCAAAACCTGGGTTGCTGTCGTGAAACACTTAACGGTTTCCCTTACCTAAGTGAACAGTTTAAGATATTATATGCAACACCCTTAAGTCATTCCCTTAGTTAAGGGGAAATCACGCCTTAAGTGTCATACTTAAGGGAAAAACTTAAGGTGCTTTATGCAACCGGGCACAGCTCCTGCGTCAGCATCACAAGCATCGGTCACGTGAACAGCATCGGCCAATATGGAGCCGGCATTCTGACGTAGAACCTGGAAGTGCTGAACATAAAAAGCATACGAGAAAGACATTGTTGAATAAAGTTGTTATTTTTGTTTTGTTTTTGTGCACAAAAGTATTCTCGTCGCTTCATAAAATTAAGTTTAAACCACTGTAGTCACGTTGACTGTTTTAACAATGTCTTTAGTACTTTTCTGGACCTTGAAAGTGGTGGTTAAATTGCTGTCTATTGAGAAGTCAGAGATTTCATCAAAAATATCTTAATTTGTGTTCCAAAGATGAATGACAGTTTTACATGTGTGGAACGACATGAGGGTGAGTAATTAATGACTGAATTTTCATGTTTGGGTGAACTAACCCTTTAATGGGGGCACTGTTGACTAGTCATGGTAACAGCCAAACAATATCAGCTTTTCATGGAAATATAATAAGGATAAAGACACATTCACCATCCATCACATAACATGATACTTGTTCAGGCAGTAAATGATAACTGAGTTCACCCATAATTACTCATATCTTACAGACGGCATCAACGACGGCAACGGCCTCGGCGCCGGTGCACAAACTGTTTCGGAAGTGAACGCAGCTCCTCCCGAAAGTCGGCCCCACCCACCATCGGAGTCCAGCTATCCACCAGATCTTCACAAATCATCACGAAATGACGACAGGAGGGGGCGGGAGCCGGGCCAACGGGAGCACGGCCACCGGTCAAACCACCGTCACAACAACCACAGATACCGCTCCCCTGAAAAGAAAAGCAGGAGCAAGGGTCACGGAAAGGACAGCGGAACTTCAAAGCCTCACAAGAGGAAGGGCGACAAGAAGAGGTCCAGCACGGATGACTCACAGCATCATCACCACCACAGCCACAACCACCACCATCACCACCGGAAGCACCGCTCCCCGGACAAGCGCAGATCTCGGAGCGCCGAGAACACCTTGGACAGTCGACACAACCAGAGACAAGGCCGCTCACCGGATAGACGGCATCATCGCCACTCTTCCCCTCGCAGACACAGTTCACCTCAGCGTTCGCCGCACCGATCTGGTTATCGCCACAGTTCTCCTTACCGCCGTAGATCTCCCTACCGCTCCCCTCAACGCTCCAGATACCAATCTCCCTCGAGACGTCCTATGGCTTCTTCAGATAAACCCTACAACGACGAGTTCGACGGGGTGGTGGATGTGACCTTAAAGGAACCTCCTCCTCCGAAGCCTCCATCCCGCTCCGAGAGCATTCCACTTTTGGCGGCATCCCTGGACCAGCTCAGTCTGGATAACACCCTACAGAGAGAGCCACCCAGCTACCTTGAAGCCTATCGCGATTCGAGCCTTCTCCGCGGGGCTTCTCGTGACGGCACCTTTCCCCGCGTTCGAACGCCCGACTCGGATTCGGCTTTCCGGAACTACAACTCTTTATTGAGGGGCCGCTCCCCTGTGAGAACTGGGGGCAGACAGGACGGATACCGTAGAGACGAGTCTCCGGTTTCATACTCGTACCGGACGAGGAGTCTAAGTCGAGACTTGTCTCCCATCAGAGGGTACCGCGATGAGGAGGAAGAGGAGGTCGGATCCCAGCTGAGTGGGTATTATAGCACGCTCAGATCCAATCACGGTAGAGCTAACAACAACGTACCTGAGCCGAGGAGGAAGGCCTACAAAGAGAGCTCCAAAGACCTCAGCATCTGATGGGTCGACTAGGAAGGACACCACACCCAGAGCCCACTGTCCACACGAGCCTTCATCCAAGGACTGCGCAGACCCTGGATACTAAATTATTGATTTGAAAACTGGTGTTTTCTCATGGTTGAACATCTTTACAACTCTCAACAGCAGAAGAATGATTTCTTTTCTTTCCATCGAAGTGTCATTTTGGTTTCTTTTATGACCCTTTTTTATAAATCTGCTAGCAGTTCTACAGAGTTTGACAACTATGTATAAAGAAAACGATTATGTGCCTAACAGTACCATTCTTGGTGTTTTCTTTTGTTTTGTTTTACAAAGGACAGCCTTTTGGATTATGAAACCTTCTGTTACAGAGAGCCCTCTCATGCACCGAGCAGCTCAGTCATTGTGGTGCTCAGACATATACTGTGCATGTCTTTACACTTTCAATGTCTTTTCTCTCTTTTATTTTCTTTCTCTTCCCCAGTGCCACTGTTTTTTAGACATTTGACCAGAGTATAGCACAAGCCTGCATTCGTTTGTATATTTTTGACAGTTTGCAGTATGTGTACATTCAGAGGTGATCATTTTAAAAGAATGAAGGGATAATGAAATAAAAACTATGATGATAATGTTCAAAAAATAAAAACAGTATATATACACATTTCCATGGTCTTTCTTATAATTCTCAAGCTCGCGAAGAGAAAATAGGCTAGTTAGCAGCCGGTCGAGTGGAGGATAACTTGGACTGTGAAATATATTCAAGATGGATGCGTGTGGGAGGTAGAGATGGTGTTTAACTGCATTGGGTTCTTTAACACTTTGCCAACATGTCTGGAAAATAAAGAGAAGGAGAGAACAAAGACTTCTTTATCTTCTTGTCAGTTCAAAAGGTGAAGGAAAAGAGATTCAATACACTACCCACGGAGTCGACAGCTTTTTAAAAAATCCAGTGAGAACGACTCCTCTCGGGTTATCAGATGAATAAGAGTCTGAGCCTTCCTCTCTGGCTTAAAGAGAATGATGTGAATGCATAAAAAGAGAAGCGCATCAGGTGTACTTTGTTCTCTACTACAGCCCTGGTAGGGATAGGATAGGGTGGATAGGGATCAGAGGGAATTAGTACGTCCTCACTTCAACGACACAACTTTACAGAGTGATAATAAACATTACAGACCCAGAAAAGTGCTTTGAAAATATCTCGAAACTTTCAGTTAATTTAGGTATGCCCAACAAAATCTATGCCTTAAAACTATTTAGTTAAAGCTGACACAGTTTGGTCTATAGCTAAATATTTAAAAGGTAGAAATCATGATTTTAACACATGAAAAGATGACTGGGCAGAAGAACAATGTTGAGAGTCCTCTGATATCTGGCACGAGACAAAAGCGGTTGATTCATTCCTGGAATGACATAGTGTTAGTTGGTGTGTCCTGGTGTGAATGGTTGTTATTTTGACCTCATTTTAGTCCCACTGCTGCATCCAAGAATAGAAGGCCTACATTTTGGAGAATAAAAAAAAAAAAAAAAAAGAATTGGAGTGACGTAAACTACTGCTGCTTTCCAGCTGTGCAAAGTATGCTGACTTCCCAACATCTAGATCCAAGCATATCTATCTATCTATCTATCTATCTATCTATCTATCTATCTATCTATCTATCTAGGCTAGCGTTTGTGCCCTTCTCTTCTGTTTATGCAGGTTTCAATTTGTATTCTGTTGTACATCAGGGGAAGGGTAGGAGGTTTCTGGGTTGCTATAGTTACCTCAAGGTCATTTTTACAGAGTTTCATAGGCGTTTGTTTCCAGAGAGCATGGCTCAAAAACCATAAAACGCCAATAAAAATAATTATCATGGAAACATTGATTGGATTTTAAAATATTTATTTTTCCATGCTCACATACATGACAGAAAATGCAATTGTTTATAGTCGACTTTGGCAGTCAATGTCATTGTGTCAATGGCGCCTTGATCATTGTAAGGAAAGACATTTTGAAGCTTTGCCATCAACTGTTCGATATTGTAGTCTAGATTTCAGTACAATAAATGACATTGTTTAACATTAAGTATAAAACCTTCATTGCCATTTACATTTAATAAAAAGTCATTCTTTGATTAATTCTCTGAAAACCTTTTTTATATATACACTGTATCTATACATCTATATCTATATATGTATATATATAGATGGATAGATAGCGAAATATTATTAAAATATTAATTTGATTTAAATTTGCTTTCTATTTGAATATATTTTAAAATGTAATTTATTCCTGTGATGCAAAACTGATTTTTCAGCATCATTACTCATCTTCAGTGACGCATGATCCTTCAGAAATCATTCTAATATGCTAATTTGCTGCACAAGAAACATTTCTTAATTATTAACAATGTCAACAGTTGTGCTGCTAAATTATTTTTGTAGAAATTTTGATACATATTTTTTTAAGAAATATTTTGTAACAATGTAGAAGTCTTTACTGTCACTTTTGATCAATCTAATGCATCCTTGCTATTCTCACTGACCTCAAATATATATCAAATCCCAATTATGAATATAATCTATAACATCAAGATTTGAACCCAGGTCCTCTTGCACATTAAGAGTTGTGTGACACCCCTGAATTCACATATAAATATATAAAGTGCTGTTCTTGTCATGCTATAATAATAATAATTGCACGTGTTATATTTCTTTATGTATATATATATATATATTTAAAATCATTTTATCCCATTCACAGTCTGAGCTGTATTGAAACGCCTGTATGCTGAGATATTAGTCTGCCGTTTCAGAATGTTCCATATGTCCTTACAGGGAAGCTGTTACAGGTTGCAGGTAGTTGAATTGTATATTCCACAAATAGCCTTGAGCATGACCCTCAGGCAGAAGATTCAGAGCCGGAGGAGACGGATGAGGTCTCTGTCTTGGACTTTGAGGTGGAACTTACTTCCTCCTCATCCTGGAAAGGATCCTTTCCTGAACAGACTATTAACATCATGGAGTGACGGAACTGCTTATTCATCATGACGTAAATGAGCGGGTTGTAGAGCGCCGAGCTCTTGGCAAAGAATGCCGGGATGGTCATGAAAATGGGGCTGAACTGACTCCCCTGGTGGGTGAAGATATACCAGGCGACGCTAGCGTAGGGGACCCAACATATTAGGAAAGCGATGACCATGAGGATTACCATTCTGGTAACTTCTCGCTCGGCCCTCTGAGTAGTTTCAGATTCTTGCTGCTGGGCGGCTGCTACCTTGACAGCGCAGAGCAGACGGCCGTAGCAGAAAGAAATGATGGTCAGAGGGATTGTGAAATGCACAAGGAACATGTAGATAACAAAAGACTCATTTTCAGTCTCAGGATTCAACGTGTAATAATCCACTCCACACGAACACTGCAAGCCCTCAGGAATGTAGCGGGACCATCCGATTAGAGGCGGTACGGCACACGAACAGGCCATTGTCCAAGAGAAGGCAACACCGATGGTGGCGTGGAGTTGCCTGAAGCGAAATTTGGTGAAGGGCTTGCAGACGACCACCCATCTCTCAACAGCCAAGACAACCAGAGACCAGAGCGCAATCTCACCGCCGAGCGTAGCGAAGAGGCCCTCCATGTTGCAACCAGCACGTCCTAGGACAAAATATCCATGTAAGGAGGTGTAGAAGGTCGTTGTGAATCCACCAAACACCATAAAGAGATCGGCCACAGCTAAGTTCAGAAGGATGTAGTTCAGCGGTGTCCGCAGCTTTGTGTTTTCAATGGTCACATACAGTGTGAGGCCATTGATGGGGGTGCAGGTAACGATGAGGAAGAACATGTATGCGGCGACACAGTAATACGCCCCTCGCGATGCCAGGTAGAACTGTGGGTACTCGTAAGGGCTGCGCACCATGCCAGTCGCATTGGACATGGGAACGTAAAAGTCCGGTCCCTCAGTGCCGTTCATGATCGCTGGTTTGTTTCTCGCAGTTGGTTTGTTTGGTCTAGGAAATTGAGCACACTCCGTTTAAGTGCATTTATAGGACAGATTATAGATTAGCATATTTGACTGCTCAGCAGAATATGGTTTAGACAACGCTTATGCTAATCTCTGCCTGCACTGACACTCACTTACGCTCATGGTGTGATCAGGTTATGTGGATTTAATCTGTCTACATCAATTGGGGTAAACAGATCAGTTAGTGCGTAGAGCAATTTAATACAACGCATCTCCTGTTGTCTTCTTATTCAGTACATATCTTTAACATATTATAAGTTTATTATAAGTACTCAACAACTAAAGAGGGTAAGAGTAGATGAATGAAAATGTACATGAACTTTTTTCAGCATAAAGATTTTAGGTTAAAAATAAAAGTGAAAGATTGTATGTTCTGTATCTGGTCTTGTTTTTGTAAGTTATTCACCAGTGTTACTCAGGTTTTTGATTTCTATAAATGTAATTCTTTATATTTGACCCTAAAGTGCTTTATGCTATATCTACTCCATAAACTTTTGGCAACAGATTACAAGCAATATTAATTAAAGTCAACAAATAGAATCGAGTTAGAATTAATCAACTTAATTCCATTTAAAACGAGTCAAATTTAAGTAAAATTTAAACAAAAATATCTGAATAACAGACAGACGTCAAAGATGAATTGTGAACTCTTTATTTGTTATTACCAACATTGAAGAAACCTGATGATATCAAGCAGAATCACTGAAGGAAACAGAAACACAAGAATTAACAGAGGTTTAGATGTTGATGTTGATTTTATTGAAAATGTTTGGTCACCATTAGTGTGATCAGTGTTTCACTTAATTGACTTGCTAATTTTACACATTTTAAATGCTTGAATTTTAAGGAATGAATTAGATTAATTCTAACTCAATTCTAATATGTTCAATTTAATTAATAATATTGCTTGTAACCTGTTGTTACAATTTTATTGAGTAGATAGAGCGTATCAGTGTAGTTAAATTCAAAACACTAATATAAAAACTGTTGAACATTTATATACAGTAGTCAATATTTGAAGTGGATCAAAAACCTTTCATCAAAGTTGTCCTAAAACCTCCTTCTTAGGACAACTTTTTTGATCCACTTCAAATGTTGACTACTGTAGTATGAGAGGAAATATTTGTTCAGTTTCTAAACTAATTTCTAAAAGGGTTGTCTTTAAATTCTGTAGTAGTGGTCAAAAATCGCCTGTGTAATTAGACTTTGTAGACAAGTTATTTAAGGAAACTGGGGGAAATTTAAATTATATTATTAGAATTTTTGGTCCCACTTTATATTAAGTGGCCTTAACTACTATGTACTTACATTTAAATTAATCAATTGATACAATGCACTTATTGTGTACATACATGTTTTTACATTGTACTTATATTTTTAAACACCTGCATGTAATTACATCTGTAATTCATCTCTGTAATTACATTTATAATTACACTGTTGACCCATCCCTTACACCTTACCCCTACCCTTACCACCAAAGCTTTCCCTTACCTTACCCATATCCAACCTCAATAGTACATAGTAGTAGAAAAGTACATAGTAGTTAAGGCTGGGACCGAATTTTTAACTAGTTCCATTCTTAGAGCATATTTTTTTATTTATATTTAAATATAGTTATTTTATAGCATATTTCTATTAATCACATTTCAACAAGCATCGATTTTTAAGACAGTACACCACTATGATGATATGTCTGATGTTTTATTTATTAATTATTATTATTATTATTATTATTTGATTTCAACAAAATAAGTATTATTTTAATCAGGTTCTATTTGGTATTCAGCACTGGGGACATGAAGTCTATAATTCCATATTTCTCTCAAAATGAAATTCGAAATAAACTTATAATTTAAAATGGTTTAATATCTTTTCTATGAAAGGACAGTGTCACGTCAACAGAAAAAAAGGTTAAACGTCAAGAGACAGCTTGGACTCAGTGTGCATTTTTGTGCAATAACTTCCCATGCGCCATCTTGTGGTGAATATCAGAAATCGCAGTTTCTCTACAACGGCAATCCCACACATTATTTATTTATTTATTTATTTATTTGTAATTAACATATCTAAAATCCAGAAACTACTGAAGTCATCATGTTAAATATTGATTGTATACTGACTATATTGACAATTTCTATTATTAATAGCTACATAAATACAAATATACATTGAAGTATAATCAAAACAGAGTTTTACAAGTTATATTTAGCTTAATGGGCTGTTTGAATGGACAACAATGGGGTCCATCCTTCATTGGCACAATGTAGACACGCCCTCTACTGCTGACAAACAGCCCTGCAAGAGTGTACAGAAAACCTCATCCCATTCCCACCAGACATGAACTCATCAATATTTGATTTATTTAGTATTGTCACAATTTTGAACTGGTATAATTCAGTACTTGGATTCATTATGTTTTCAAAGAAGGATACACTAAGTCCACTTTTCAGTGATGTCTTATTGTAAAATTATATTTGTTTCATTTGCTTAGACTAAGTCATATAACTTTGCATTCTTCACTTAGTACTTTTCTAAAAATAAAATTTTATTCTTTTCCATCTTTACATTTTTTTTCTATTTAGTTAAATTTAGGCCTACAGATGTATATAATTGCTGAGCATTGGTACATGCACTTCTATTCCAAATGGAGTATGAGTACTGGAGTGTGAGCCATTGCTCTTTGAAATGAATGCAGTATTTTCTCAAACATCAATCCTTCACTCGGCAGGAGCTATTGGAGGACTGGCTGTTTATTAGCATCGGGTTCTTGACTTTGACGAGAGATCTGGCCTGGGGAGTTGAATTATTTCATTCCAGTAGTGTATTAAATTATCTGTGCCTGTGACACAGAAAGACCAAACAAAGCTCTTCTCACATCAGCAGAACTTCCTGTGTGTCTTATACAGCACTCTTATCTCTCTCTCTGGTCCTTAAAGTGCTGGCTCTGTGGATAAAACTTACACGACTGTATATTATCCTGTTATTAATACCCCGGGATCAAAAGCTTTTTGTGCTAACTGATGGTAACAGTGTGTTTCTTTACACACATTCTGGTTTGTATCTTCTCCAAGGAAGGAGAAGCTTCTAGAAGAAGTTATTTCTCAGGGCTTTTTTTTTTTTTTTTTTTTTTCTGGACACAATGTAATGTATGTGTCGGTCCATACATCCATACACAAAATGTTACTTTTTATAAGAATGTATCACAATTAAAAACATAGATTTTTGATTCCCATTACCATATACTTTCAAGTGCTCTGGATTACTGTCCTGCTGGAAGTGAATCTTTGTCATAATGTGAATCTTTTGCTGACTGAATCAGATTTTTAAGACGTGTTTGCCTGTTTATGACACCATTCATGTTCCTTTTGCTGGCACTAAGCTTTCCACTTCCTCCTGCTGGAAGCCCAGAACATGTTTCTCCCACACTTGATAACAATATTGGTATTTTGGTTTGTGTCAGACATAACATTTAGCTTTCAGGTCAGCTTTAGCGTTGTCAGACTACAATATTTTCTTCCGAAAGGTTTTAGGTTCTGTCTAGTCAGTCTCCCAAAGAGCAATGTTGAACAAACTACTGATGTCTGGATAGTCTCTCCAGTTTTAGCCAGAGAGCGTTGAAACTTTGTTAGTGTTGCAACTGACCTCTTAGTCTGACAATTGCTCTTCTTGTCTAGATTTTTTTTTTTTTTTTTTTTTTTTCGCCACAGTTTACTTCAAAAAATTGGTTTCAAGGTTTTCCAGGATTTTGCCTAATAAAATCATAAAGGGGACCTATTATTCCCCGTTTTACAATATGTAATATAGTCTCAGGTGTCCCCGGAATGCGTCTGTGAAGTTTCAGCACAATTTCATTTATTATACCATGTTGTAAATGCCCATTTTTTTAGTGGAAGGGAAAACATCCTCTTTTGTGCATGTCTCTTTAAATGCAAATGAGCTGCTTTCCAGAAGAGGGCGGAGCCTGTACAACTCATGCATCTGATACTCTGACAAAAACTAACAAAACATCTATCTGGTTTTGATTATTATCTCTATCGCCGTCACACTCACGTGACACTGCAGTTCTTCGTCATGATGAAAGTTAATTATTTGCATGCAGTAGTAAAATTAATAGTTTTCTGATCACACACATCCAAAGCACGCACACAGAAAGCTGGCTTTCAGATGGCACGTCTTGTGAGTATTAAAGGTGCCCTAGAATTGAAAATTGAATTTACCTCAGAAATTTGATTTGTGCAAAAGACCTCTGAAAAAGAGGTGAATCTCAACATAACACAGACTGTGACGCAACAGTCGGGATCATTGATATTTACGCCTCCAACTTTTGCATATGCCAGCCCATGTTCAAGACATTAGACAAGCCAGTATTAACGTCTGGAGCAGCACAGCCGAATCAACAGACTTTATGCAGGTAAGCAAGCAAGGATGATAGTGAAAAATGGCAGATGGAGCAATAATAACTGACATGATCCATGATATCATGATATTTTTAGTGATATTTGTGAATTGTCTTTCTAAATGTTTCGTTAGCATGTTGCTAATGTACTGTTAAATGTGATTAAAGTTACCATCGTTTCTTACTGTATTCACGGAGACCAGGGCCATGTCGTTATTTTCATTTTTAAACACTTGCAGTCTGTATAATTCATAAATGCATCTTCATTCTTTATAAATCTCTCCAACAGTGTGTAATGTTAGCTTTAGCCCCGATAGCCCCAGCATAGGCTACTATCAAACTCATTCAGAATCAAATGTAAACATCCAAATAAATACCATACTTACATGATCTGATATGCTGCATGACGAACACTTTGTAAAGATCCATTTTGAGGGTTATATTAGCTGTGTGAACTTTGTTTATGCAATGCATTATAGAGTTGGGGGGCGGGGAGCGTGAGCATTTAAAGGGGACACACACTGAATTGGCGCATTTTTAATTATGCCCCAAAATAGGCAGTTAAAAAATGTAATAATAAAAAATCTATGGAGTATTTTGTGCTGAAACTTCACAGACACATTCAGGGGACACCAGAGACTTATATTACATCTTGTGAAAAAGGGTTCTAGGGTACCTTTAAACTTATTTCTCTTTCATGTCTTATTGCACTTAAATTGTCAAATACACACAAGGTTATGTCAAAAACACACAGAGTTCACAAACAGTGGGTTATGTCTGTGAACGTAAACAACAGGGAAAGAAATCACATTTGTATATTAGATCTGTGTATTAAAGTGACAGCTGTGTAATATACAATACCTACTGCTGTATATGCTGTTAATATGAACCAAACAACAAAAGAAAAACAGAAAATCACTCACTGCTCTTGATTAAATAACTTTAGTAGCTTTAATAAGAATACATTTCTTACTTGAATGCTGCTGTTAAATGCTCTGAGGAGGAGATAAACATGGCGGACTGTGTACAGCTCACTCAGCAGAAGAGCTAAGCTAATAGGGCAGAAATCTGGAACTTGTTTGGAGAGACTGTTTATAGGGATTATTTAAAAAAGGAGTGGGGGATTTTTACCATTTACAGGCTGGTTGTTTGCACACATCTGTGTTCAAGCACCTTATAAAAGTGAATTTAGCATAATAGTTCCTCTTTAACATTCATTTCAACACAGTGACTAATGACAGCATGATCAGTCTGCTTTGATGTTTGCTGATATTTTAAATTGTAAAAGTATTTTGATGCTTACATAATTTCTGGCCATCATCTGAACAAACATCCCATTTTAATTTGACAATGTATGTGCCGATATTTTAGTATTATTTATATACTATAGTATTTATATTTTGAGTTATTTTTTATATTTTCATTTTTTTGTCATTTTTATTTTGTCATTTTTATAAGCTTTTTAAAAATATATTGCTATTTAGCATTAAAGGGGGTATTTCAAAAACACAGTTTGGAAGTTAGTCGGGCCGAGACCAACAACAAACGTCTAACCAATTAGCATCAGGGGACGTATGATGGTTGAGGAGACAGAACGAGCATTTGAAAATAAGAAAAAAAACTGCAGAACAAAAGATGGGACACAACACAAAAGAGCTCAAAAGAATATCACTGGAATGAAGGTTTATGACTGGGCAATCGCTTTAGGACTCGCGTTAATATTTGAAGCTTTCCAGCGCTGGAGAGAGCTAAGTGGGAAGGCCTGAAAACAGACGTGGGGGCTGCTTTAATTCCTTCTCATGTGAGTAACGCTGGGTTTTGATTGTCTGGAGCTGCTGTGCTGTTTGCGACTAACAATGAACACTTTGTATTTACTCTTCTGTACTGTATGTTCATTTTTTGTGCTTCCTTGTCATTCGTTCATCAACTGCGCTTTATTTTTCGTGAAGCATTTTGTTGCGCGTCAGCTGTGATAAACACATCAACTCTCGCATTGCGTGTGTAACAGTGGCCAGATAATGAGAGTTGTGCAGTTAAACCACTGTACACTGACGCCCGAGAATAAGGTGTTTAGTGCGTGTACTCACTAAATATTATATATATACAGTGGGTACGGAAAGTATTCAGACCCCCTTAAATTTTTCACTCTTTGTTATATTGCAGCCATTTGCTAAAATCATTTAAGTTCATTTTTTTTCCTCATTAATGTACACACAGCACCCCATATTGACAGAAAAACACAGAATTGTTGACATTTTTGCAGATTTATTAAAAAAGAAAAACTGAAATTTCACATGGTCCTAAGTATTCAGACCCTTTGCATAGTATTTAGTTGAAGCACCCTTTTGATCTAATACAGCCATGAGTCTTTTTGGGAAAGATGCAACAAGTTTTTCACACCTGGATTTGGGGATCCTCTGCCATTCCTCCTTGCAGATCCTCTCCAGTTCTGTCAGGTTGGATGGTAAACGTTGGTGGACAGCCATTTTTAGGTCTCTCCAGAGATGCTCAATTGGTTTAAGTCAGGGCTCTGGCTGGGCCATTCAAGAACAGTCACAGAGTTGTTGTGAAGCCACTCCTTCGTTATTTTAGCTGTGTGCTTAGGGTCATTGTCTTGTTGGAAGGTAAACCTTCGGCCCAGTCTGAGGTCCTGAGCACTCTGGAGAAGGTTTTCGTCCAGGATATCCCTGTACTTGGCCGCATTCATCTTTCCCTCGATTGCAACCAGTCGTCCTGTCCCTGCAGCTGAAAAACACCCCCACAACATGATGCTGCCAGCACCATTCTTCACTGTTGGGACTGTATTGGACAGGTGATGAGCAGTGCCTGGTTTTCTCCACACATACCGCTTAGTATTAAAGCCAAAAAGTTCTATCTTGGTCTCATCAGACCAGAGAATCTTATTTCTCACCATCTTGGAGTCCTTCAGGTGTTTTTAGCAAACTCCATGCGGGCTTTCATGTGTCTTGCACTGAGGAGAGGCTTCCGTCGGGCCACCATAAAGTCCCGACTGGTGGAGGGCTGCAGTGATGGTTGACTTTCTACAACTTTCTCCCATCTCCCGACTGCATCTCTGGAGCTCAGCCACAGTGATCTTTGGGTTCTTCTTACCTCTCTCACCAAGGCTCTTCTCCCCCGATAGCTCAGTTTGGCCGGACGGCCAGCTCTAGGAAGGTTTCTGGTCGTCCCAAACGTCTTCCATTTAAGGATTATGGAGGCCACTGTGCTCTTAGGAACCTTAAGTGCAGCAGAATTTTTTTTGTAACCTTGGCCAGATCCTGTGCCTTGCCACAATTCTGTCTCTGAGCTCTTCAGGCAGTTCCTTTGACCTCATGATTCTCATTTGCTCTGACATGCACTGTGAGCTGTAAGGTCTTATATAGACAGGTGTGTGGCTTTCCTAATCAAGTCCAATCAGTATAACCAAACACAGCTGGACTCAAATGAAGGTGTAGAACCATCTCAAGGATGATCAGAAGAAATGGACAGCACCTGAGTTAAATATATGAGTGTCACAGCAAAGGGTCTGAATACTTAGGACCATGTGATATTTCAGTTTTTCTTTTTTAATAAATCTGCAAAAATTTCAAAAATTCTGTTTTTTCTGTCAATATGGGGTGCTGTGTGTACATTAATGAGGAAAAAAATGAACTTAAATGATTTTAGCAAATGGCTGCAATATAACAAAGAGTGAAAAATTGAAGGGGTCTGAATACTTTCCGTACCCACTGTATATATATATATATATATATATATATATATATATATATATATATATATATATATATATATATATATATATATATATTATAGTTTTTATTTTTTTGATTTATTTAACAATAACAACACTGATTGTATGATGATAATAATAGGGAGTAAACACACTCTAAAGTCACTGCATAATATGTTATCAGTGAGATTATTTGTGGTCATTGAAGGTTGAAAACTGTAGACAATAACAAAGTAGTTTATCTTTTCTATGTCTGTATCCACTCACTTATTGTATGACATTTTGAAATGAGTGAGATACTAAAATGAAATATTGTGCATGCTGTGATTGCAACAGTGATTGTATAGTTAGTGAGCCTGAGTTTGGGTCCAGAAAGCTCAAAAAAGCACCATGGGGCAATGCACATGAGAAACACAATCACGAATCAAGCTGCCCTCTGCCAAAGTAAATACATAAATGAGACAGACACCTACTGCTGGAGGGCCTTTCATTGTATACAGTTGAGAAATACCAACATAAGAAACAGATTTGCCCACTTTGAAACATCAGTCAAACAAACAAAGTCTTGAGCGTTCTGACATTCAAAGCATATACTGTAAATATTTGTTTGGGTGATAAGTACAGTAGGCCTAGATTGAATTTCCACACTTATTTTGCAGTTTCTGTGCTGGTGAAGAATATCTGCATAATTTATGCAAGCATGGTGATTTTTTTTTAAAGAAATCTTTTGTATCAATGTAGTCTTTCTGTCACTTTTGATCAATTTATAATAAATATGTATACATTTATTTTAAAAAGTGTTTCTTTAAAAAAAACACAATTGTTTCCTTAGCTCAGGGGATTCTGAAAATCTTTAAAGGGATAGTTTACCCAAAAATGAAAATTGTAATCATTTACTCACCCTAAAGTTGTTCCAAATCACCAGACCAAACCAAACAGTTGATAGGCCCCATTGACTTACATAGCATGGAAAAAGTCAGTCAACTATCAATTGACATTCTTCAGAATATCTTTTTTTTGTGTGTTCTGCAGAATAAAGAAATTCTTACAGGTTTGGAACAACTTGAAAGTGAGTAAATGATGAATAACAATTTTCTTTTTTGGGTGAACTATCCCTTTAAGTTTTGTGGTGAGATCTATTGGTCTGTAAGATGTTGTCATTTTTCAATGATCTGAGATCACTTTCACAGTCATTCTTACCCAAGATGTGGTTAGAAGTTGGCATTTAACATACTATAAAAAAACAAAAAAATATGGTTTAGGCATAAATTAGACTGAAATGATAAAAAGATAATAATCTGGAATATTTTCAGTCATTGACTAGAAGTGTTTGTTTAGCCTTTGTGTTAGATGTACAACAGACTAGGGGGTTCATTTAAGAGGTATAAGCAAGGAGTCTGCACTGAATCCTCAGGATGTTTGCATATGAACAGAGTCACTTCTCCACTAGATTCATCAGGCAGACTGATCTCACTGTACGGATGATTTGTAACACTGGCCTGACTGTAGGGGTCATTTGAACTGGTTTCTAATGTTGATTAATCAGTCGCAGTGAAACAGTTACAATCTGTTTGGACTCAGAACAAGTGATAAGCAAGCAAAAATATGAGCAGAACAGACCAAAATGTCTTGGCAGCGAAGAACAAAAATGATATCTGGAGACAGTCACTAGATAAGTTAGACAAGATGACCACAGAAGATACTGATCTCAACTGTCAGCTGAATTCTCACTTCCAGTGACATTATCCTTGTCTATTACCAACATCTTATCAATAATAAATTCACCTCACTGTGCACTGAGGCAATGTGTGAGAGGTAGGCTATCATTAAAATTTGACTACTAACCTTCAAATAGTGCAGGATTTATTTATTACGCTGCACTCTAGAATACTTGATACTGATTGGTCAGTCGTGCAAGGTCAGATACTTTACACCATGGATTTACACTCTGTTCTTTCATACAAACACAACTGGTGCCGTCTATTGTCGATAAGTAAAAACAACAGTGGGTCTGTCCCAAATGGCACCCTAAGCCCTCGCGGTCTTCCTCTGAGTCCACGCTTTTATGATATAACGCCACTTTGACTGTTGGGTAGAAGTTGCCCCAGTGTGGGCTAGGCAAAAGTGTTCATCGAGGGCACATATTGGCGGTAAAGGGGGTGCTCGAGCACCCCTCTTTAACATAAAATGACAAATGGGACACTCTGCGGTGTTCATGATTGTAAGTGTGCAAGACTGTCCCATGTCTGAAAAATGCCAAAGCGTTTTTCACTTAAAGGGTTAGTTCACCCAAAAATGAAAATTCTGTCATTCATTACTCACCCTCATAAGATTCATAACACTCCGAAGCTTCCTGAAGCAGTGTTTTGAAATCAGCCATCACTAAATAAGTTGTTATTTTGTTTTTTTGGCGCACCAAAAATATTCTCGTCGCTTTATAATATTAATATTGAACCACTGTACTCACATGAACTGATTTAAATATGTTTTTAGTACCTTTATGGATCTTGAGAGAGGAAATGTCATTGCTCCCTATGGAGGCCTCGCTGAGCCATCAGATTTCAACAAAAATATCTTAATTTGTGTTCCGAAGATTAATGAAGGTCTTACGGGTGTGGAACGGCATGAGGGTGAGTAATAAATGACATTATTTTCATTTTTGGGTGAACTAACCCTTTAACTCAACACTATCTATAATGTCCTGTCCTAAATGGCACACTTCATATGCACTTACGGTCTTGTGGACTTACAATGGCCGCTGTGTTCTTGTGATCATGAAGTCCATGAGACCGTGGGATGTCCTATTTGTCATTTTAGGTTTCAGAAGGGTGCTCAAGCTCTGCAGTTGATATGTGCCCTCGATGCACACTTTTGCAGAGCCCACACTGAAGCAAACTCTGCAGCAGACTTCTACTCAACAGTCAAAGCGGTGTTATGTCATGAAAGTGCTGACTCGTAGGAAGACCCAGAATGTTTACGGTGCCTATTTGAAACCGGCCTAATACGGACTTAGGAGCACTATTTGAGGCTAAGAGTATCCCGTTCAGGAACTTATGTGCCCCGAATTTGCATTATGTCTAGGAAAACATTCCAGTAAGATGTTACATATACTGTACATTGGTTGTAAAACATAAAGTGTTTCACATTTTATTGGTGCAGAGAATGCAGAGATTATATGTATTTTGTTAAACGTTTGCAAATCAAGCATCACAATCACAAACTGGTTAAGTGTGTCTCATTGAGTAAACAAAAGTCTCAAAACACACCTGCGGTCTTCATGCCCACTTGAACACTTTGGCCATACTCCGGAAATATGTCATTGTGGCGAGCAGGGCGGGCGAGAGCCGTGAGGGAACGGCGTGAGGCCGGTGACGCGAGAGATAATGAGCTCCACCTGCGAGACACACCAGCCTTGAGTCTCTCACGGAGGAGCTCCGGAAGCATAAAAGGAGGAGCGACGACAGTGAAGGATGAGAGAGGACCAGGCCTGGATATTATTTTATGTTTTGTTATGTTTGTGTGGCCGGCGGATGTCCGCGAGGGTCTGCCAGCATTACTTTCATTTTGTTCTTTGTTTATTTTATTAAAGATTATTGTTTTAACGTTCGCCGGTTCCCGCCTCCTTCTTCCCGTACATACGAACTGTGTTACATTGGTGCCGAAACCCGGGAGGAAGGAGGGACATGCTGTCGAAGAGCCCTCGCTGCTGAGGGGGATCGCGGTGCTGCGGAGGTCGGGCAGCGCGGGAGTGAAGACCGCGAGAGGCTGCCCGAGGCGGTGGTGCTGGAGCCTAGTGACAGGTGGGACGGAGAGCTCGATGCTGTGCTCCTGGGACGAGGTGTGGTGGCTGCCGTCCAGGAGGGAGGGGAGGAGTCACCGCCATCCGCCTTGGGCTGGAGCCTGCTACCGTCCGCCATGAAGGGGAGGAGCAGGGGATGGTGGACTCGCTGCCGGCTGCCCTCAGCCAGGGGGCGGAGGAGGATCGAGCCGTCCACCGAGCATCCAGTACCATCGCATGGCACCGCGAGGAAGAGCCTCTCGGCTGGCTGAGGACCGAGCGGCAGTGTGTCTGGGAACCGGACCAAGAATTTTTTTTTCTCTCTTTTCCCTCTCTCGTTCTGTTGCTCCCTGTGCTTCCGTCTCCTTTCTCTCGTCTCGTCTGTCCTTACCCCCAGGTGCTGCAACCGCCGAGACAGGTCCTGGGGGGGAGCAGAGCGTAGTCTCAGGAGTACCCCCGGCCTGTGAAGGGTGATGGGGGTATGTGGCGACCAGGGCGGGCGAGAGCCGCGAGGGAACGGCGCGAGGCCGGTGACGCGAGAGATAATGAGCTCCGCCTGCGAGGCGCACCGGCCTTGAGTCTCTCACGGAAGAGCTCCGGAAGCATAAAAAGAGGAGCGACGACAGTGAAGGCCGAGAGAGGACCAGGCCTGGATATTATTTTATGTTTTATTATGTTTGTGTCTGACACAACATAATAAACGTCTGCCGGCATTACTTTCGTTTTGTTCTTTGTTTATTTTATTAAAGATTATTGTTTTAATGTTCGCCGGTTCCCGCCTCCTTCTTCCCGTACAGAGGAACTGTGTTACAGTCATGTATGTAGACAAGTGCACAGGCAGCAAGTGTGGCTATTGGGCCAGGTCCCCGTAAATGAATATGAAATGTGTCATTTTGGAGAGGGTTATTACAGTACAGTCAAAATTATGAAATACTTTAAGCTAAAAAAAAAAAAGTAATGAAATAAGAATATATTCTACAGACTTGACATTTTATGTTTTGTTGGTTACTTTTTTTAAAATCATAATTATTTATTTCCAGTCCTAGATATAGGCCCGGTTTCACAGACAGGGCTTAGACTAAGCCAGGATTAGGCCTTGGTTCAATTAGGCTATTTAAGTAGCTTTTATAAACATACCCTAGAAAAAAACATTACTGGTGTGCGTCTTGAGACAAAACAATAACACTGGCATATTTTAACATATATCAGTGCAAGTTGCTTTCAGTTGAAACAGCTCAAACGTGTATTTTAGTCTAGGACTAGCTTAAACCTTGTCTGCGAAACCGGGGGATAAAGTCCTAGATTTTCACTTTGGCTTTTTCACACGTGTTTCTCAAAAGCATTGTAAGTGAAGTTTTTCAGTGAGGTTAGTGTCTTCACACAGGTTTGAGAGGTGAAGATAACATTTTGGGAAGGAAATATCCTCCAGAAGACGCACCATTTACAGTATGTGTTTCATCCCTTGATTTAATCATCCACTTTCTTCTTCAACACTATCAAACTTGGTCAGCTTCTCTTCTTTCCTGCTTCAAGACATTTGGCAAGGCTGCTTGTCTCTCCCTTTTGGATCTTTCTTTTCTCCATGTCTGCCAGGACTTCCTTCCACAAATTCATCTCAAAGCCTGCCTACATGTTTCGGCTAATGAATCTGGTTTATGTTTCAGCTATTACAGTAAGGAGTACTAGTAGGGAGGAGGTCGCATCCTCCCAGAATGATTACATCTCCGATATGACAATGCTGGGCTGCGTGTGGAAAGGCCTGCACAATGAAACTGAGGTGGGGTCTCTTATGCTAGGATGGCACTGTCATATCCCATTCCTGTCCTTTTGAGACGTTGTTAAACCTTAGAGGTAGGAAGTGATGCTGGATATGGAGGTGTTCACGGATGTCCTGAACAATTATAGGTTGGGCTGACAGAAGGAAGTGACAGGGCTACATGCTTCTGATGTTGAGGGGAGGGGAGTCGATGTGAATGTTACGAGTGCCGAATCGGCCCAGTTCTGTGGGAAAAACCAAGTGAGCATGCTCAGCTTCCCTGTAGAACAAAGGCCACTGGTTGTGCCTCTCGGGACAAGCAGCAGATCTCATTCAGCACGCCTGCTGTGAGAGCAAAAAATAGAACGATTACACACTTTCTGATACACAAACCTTGGCCAAAATACACAGAGCGCATTTCTGAGTAGAGCAGCTATGATTTCAGGAGTAAAGCCAAAAATTGTAAACTAAATAGGGGAGGCCGTGGTTGTAACGTCTTGTTTCACAATGTCTGTTTTAAAAATGTGTTAAATATTTATTTCAAACTTTGATATGATGTTCCCATATTTGTTTGCTACAAACTAAAACTGTTTTTGAAATCTAGAAACTGGGTAAATTTTGTTTACACTTGTTTATTTATGCATTTATACTCCCCCAATCCCATTTTACTCTAAACAAAAAGGAAAAAAGAGATAAAGTTTTTAGCAAACAAGTTGGAAAAATGATTGAAAAATACATAAAACAACCCTCCAGTCTGCTCAAATATGATATTTGAGACCCTGGACCACAAAACCAGTCATAAGGTTCTTTTTTTTTTTTTTTTTTTTTTGAGATTTATACATCATCTGAAAGCTGAATAAATAAGCTTTCCATTGATGTATGGTTTGTTAGGACAATATTTGGCCGAGACTACTATTTGAAAATCTGGAATATTGAGAAAAAAGCTTTTAAAGTTGTCCAAATGAAGCCCTTAACAATGCATATCCACTCACAAAAATACATTTTTGATATATTTACAATAGGAAATTTACTAAATATCTTCATGGAACATGATCTTTACTTAATATCCTAATGATTTTTGGCATAAAAGAAAAATAGATAGTTTTGACTCATACAGTGTATTGTTGGCTATTTCTACAAATATATCCGTGCGACTTATGACTGGTTTTGTGGTCCAGGGTCACATTTAAACCTTATTTGAACCTGCACAACTGTTTGAAAGTTTGGAGTCTGTAAAGTTTTTGAGAGAAGTTTCTTATGCTCACCAAGGCTCCATTTTTTTTTTTTTTTGGATCAAAAGTACAGTAATATTATCAAATAATTTTACAATTTTAAATACACTGTAAAGCTTTATAGTAATATTAAAATGTATTTAATAATATAATAAATATATTTAAATTTAAAGTAAAGTAAAAGTCTTTTTTTACTGTCACTTTCTCATCTCATTCATCTTTGCTAAATAATGCACTCAATTTACATGATTTTTATTAATTTATTTTTTTGTGGCTGTCCTTACTATCATTTTTATTATAATTATTATTTTTGCTTTTATTTTGCTACTATGTTCTATTTTGCCTTTACTTTGTACAGTGGATTCAGTGTTATTGTTGCCTCACCAATGAAACACTGCATAGACGTACTGTATATAGCTACTATAAAACACATCTCTACTGAACAAATGTTGTTTTAGACTGACGCTACACAGATTATTGTAAAATCCACACTGTTCTCATAGAGTTATAGTTATGCTTTGAAAGAACGCTCAAGCTACGTCGTTTCCCAGATGCAGAGGAGCCCAATGACGTAGTCCTCTCATATCTCTGCATGTGTATGAGCACAGTGACGTCTGCAGTTACTGAGTGTGTTTGGAACTGACCAACGCGTAGAGAAGAGGAAGATGGCAAAGGAAAGGGATGTGAAGCAAGGAGTTCTGGGAAGACAATGTAGAGGGGCTTGAGAAAGGGTTGCATAAATCCCAGCTTACTTCTCTGAATCTTGTACATAAATTATTGTAATAGCAGCTTTCTTTGTGTGAAATACTTCCAGTCTCAGATTACTACAGAGACAAAAAGTAAAGCATTCATAAGTTGATTTCCCTGAAAAGTCTAAACAATTTGATTCTGTGGTACTTTCATTGTTTGTTTGAGCATAATGACCAGCCCGACAACAACAACGACGACTCAACCAATGGCGCGAGTTTGGGGCGGTGCTGTCTGTTTGTTTGACCAATAACAGACAGGGGAGTGTTTAGGGAAAACTTTTTGATAACAATCATTGATTTTGCAATTCTGTTTGGTGTTTCTAGTGGTGCGGAAATTACACACTTCACTTTTAAGTTTGATACTCTGCAAAAGTCTTTTAAATGAATGGCATTCAAGAACAGGCCAAACTCAATACAATATTTCTGAACAGACTGCATTCTTTTTCAGAAAATATTTTTCTTTTCCAAACCGTGTAGAACATGTGGCATTTGTTAAAATCTGTATCGCACCCAAAGGAATTATTATGTATTCATAGAGAGATTCCTATAGAATGACAATTGGGACAATGTACCAAAACATATGGTGTATAAAAACAGACAGATGTGTCTGAGGAAAATTAATAAATGAATAAACTCAAGTCATTTCACGTAGGAGGTCTGTGCTGTTCATATGCACAAGTGGTAAATCACACTTGGCCTCTTTAATGTAGATAAAACCTATTCAACTACAGCCAAGAGTGCTTCTACTTTTGTCTCCTTTAAGCACACCGACCTAACCATTTCTTACAGCTCACAATAAGAACTAGTTTAATCATAGTTTTGCTTTTGCATTTAAGCAGATGTGAGACAGTGCCTTTTTTTCCACAGATAATTAGCTGGAATGTCTGTTTTGAGTTGTGGTCTGCGTATGAGCTTATGTTTGAGGTTTTGTAAGAGGGTAGGTGTCATGATGAGTGCCTCAAAGTGATCTAAAACTATATGCATAGCCTGGAGGATTGTCTTCCAGACTGTTGTAGTACACCACAAACCACATTAAACATTACCAAAGAACAAATTATAAGATAAATGCCCATCTGCGTTTTCTTCACTGCCAACTTGATTCTGAAGACGCTGGTGTGTAATATGAGACTTTTTAAAACCTGAAGTAGAAGAGTAGTAGTTCATGAACAGATCATACACCGATCAGTCATGACATTATGAGCACTGACAGGTGAAGTGAATAACACTGATTATCTCTTCATCACAGCACCTGTTAGTGGGAACATTTTGTCCTTAAAGTTGATGTGTTAGAAGCAGGAAAAATGGGCAAGTGTAAAGATTTGAGCGAGTTTGACAAGGGCCGAATTGTAAACAAAACTGCAGCTCTTGTGGGGTGTTCCCGGTCTGCAGTGGTCAGTATCTATCAAAAGTGGTCCAAGGAAGGAACAGTGGTGAACCAAGGCCAAGGCTCATTGGTGCATGTGGGGAACGAAGGCTGGCCCGTGTGGTCCGATCCAACAGACGAGCTACTGTAGCTCAAATTGCTCAAGAAGTTAATGCTGGTTCTGATAGAAAGGTGTCAGAATACACAGTGCATCACAGTTTGTTGCGTATGAGGCTGCATAGCTGCAGACTAGTCAGGGTGCCTGTGCTGAACCCTGTCCACCGCCAAAAGCGCCAACAGTGGGCACGTGAGCATCGGAACTGGACCACAGAGCAATGGAAGAAGGTGGTCTGGTCTGATGAATCACGTTTTCTTTTACATCACGTGGATGACCGGGTGCATGTGCGTCGCTTACCTGGGGAACACATGGCACCAGGATGCACTATGGGAAGAAGGAAAGCCGACGGAGGCAGTTTGATGCTTTGGGCAATGTTCTGCTGGGAAACCTTGGGTCCTGCCATCCATGTGGATGTTACTTTGACACGTACCACCTACCTAAGCATTGTTGCGGACTATGTACCATGTACGGAAACGGTATTCCCTGGTGGCTGTAGCCTCATTCAGCAGGATAATGCACCCTGCCATAAAACAAAAATGGTTCAGGAATGGTTCGAGGAAAACAACAACAAGTTTGAGGTGTTGACTTGGCCTCCAAATTCCCCAGATCTCAATCCAATCGAGCATCTGTGGGATGTGCTGAACAAACAAGTCCGATCTATTGAGGCCCAACCTCGCAACCTACAGGACTTAAAGGATATGCTGCTAACATCTTGGTGCCAGATACCACACCACACCTTCAGGGGTCTAGAGGAGTCCATGCCTTGGTGGGTCAGGGCTGTTTTGGCAGCAAAAGGGGGACCAACACAATATTATGAAGGTGGTTATAATGTTATGCCTGATCTGCGTAACTAAAAAAAATTATTCATTACTTATTTTCAATATACTCTTTCTGTTTATTCCTCCAAGCACCTGCATCTTCTACAAGGGAGGGAGTCTGAGAAGAAATGGATGAGTGAAATGAGAGCACACAGAGATGTTGTACAACTCTGTTCTTGCTTTTGCCATTAGGTAAGTGGGAGACTGTTGTTGTAAAAGCACATTCCCTAAATGTTACTGCTATCAGCCTGTACGATGGAGTGAATAGCACAGACGTATAACTGTTTGTGTGTTTAAGCATAGAGCTGAGTGGAGACAGATATGCCAGCCCAGCTGGAAAGGGCCGTTTCAAAGAGGCAGAAGACAGTTTATGTTTACAGAGACTAGTCTGACATTACAGGTGCACAGCAAAAATATGGTACTGCTATTCTTTACTATATACACAATGTTCAAGTGGAAACTATCACTCTGTTCCAAAACAAAATGCATACACTGTGCTGTGCTAGTAGCCATTCCTGCTGTATCACTGTCTGCACTCACAATGGTAGTTGGCACTTTACATTGCAGCTAATTTGCATTAAGTTCTTCAAAACACATGTGCAATATGGCAGAATAAATCCTGCCATATTACAACCAGTGTTGGGGAAAGTTACTTTTAAAGGTAATGCATTAGAATATTGCGTTACTCCCTAAAAAAAGTAACTAATTGCATTAGTTTTTATGGAAAGTAACACGCTACATTACTTTTGTGTTGCTTTTTCTCATCTGGGGCGGGCTTGCTTCTTAATAAGAAAAAACAACCAAAAGTTTTATTTTTGGCAAATGTAAAAAAAGGGAAATGAATAAACCTCAAGCTGAAGGAAATGCAAATTCACGCCTGTACTGTAGAGGGCGCAGCTCAAACAAACCTTTCAGTGGGCTGCCATTCTGGACTGCAGAAGAATAGGATGCAGGCAAAGAAAGTTCAACACTCTTACTTCAGCAATTAAAAACAAAAAAATTAAACACAAATGTGATGTTTGTCTAAAGTCATTTTTGCTGATTAGTATGGTTGAATTTAGGGATGTAAAGATTCACTCAACTCACAATGCGATACGATACGATTCACAATACTGACAAATTAAGACAAATTATAAATGAGAAAGTGTCTTTTTATTATTTCTCAGACAAAATGCTGCATGTTTCTTTGTGAAATTTAAATATCTTTATAATAAAACTAAATTGAATTTTTAAAATATCCTAAATCAAATAAATCATTATGCACACGTCTCTGCATTTTTTTTCAACATGCAAGTAACTTTTTTCTTGTAAATTCAAAAGAAATGCGTTACTTTCCTAGTTACTTGAAAAAAGTAATCTGATTATATAACCTATGTTTTTTGTAATGCCTTACCCCCAACACTCATTACAACCCAGTCTCATTGGAAAGACGTGCTTATCAAAATTTTTGAAAAACTATATATACAATTCACTGTAGTTTTCATCTTAAATGGCAGTAAAACACCAACAACTTTTATTCCTTTTCACATAAATTATAATCGCAGGGGTAAATTATCAATTAAAAGTGCCCTAGAATCATATACCTCGGCATAGTTGAATAACAAGAGTTCAGTACATGGAAAAGACATACAGTGAGTCTCAAACACCATTGTTTCCTCCTTCTTATATAAATCTCATAAAAGACCTCCGAAGAACAGTCGAGTCTCAACATAACACCAACTGTTACGTAACAGTCGGGATCATTAATATGTACGCCCCCAATATTTGCATATGCCAGCCCATGTTCAAGGCATTACACAAGGGCAGGCAGTATTAACGTCTGGATCTGTGCACAGCTGAATCATCAGACTAGGTAAGAAAGCAAGGACAATAGCGAAAAATAGCAGATGGAGCGATAATAACTGACATGATCCATGATAACATGATATTTTTAGTGATATTTGTGAATTGTCTTTCTAAATGTTTCGTTAGCATGTTGCTAATGTACTGTTAAATGTGGTTAAAGTTACCATCGTTTATTACTGTATTCACGGAGACAAGAGCCGTCGCTATTTTCATTTTTAAACACTTGCAGTCTGTATAATGCATAAACACAACTTCGTTCTTTATAAATCTCTCCAATAGTGTGTAATGTTAGCTTTAGCCACGGAGGACTATCAAACTCGTTCAGAATCAAATGTAAACATCCAAATAGATTCTGTACTCACATGATCCGATGTATGCATGCAGTATGCATGACGAACATTTTGTAAAGATCCATTTGAGGGTTATATTAGCTGTGTGAACTTTGTTTATGCACTGTTTTATAGTCGCGAGCTCAGGGGGGGCAGGGAGCGTGAGATTTAAAGGGGCCGCAGCCTGAATCAGTGCAGAGTTAATGATGCCCCAAAATAGGCAGTTAAAAACTATGGGGTATTTTGAGCTGAAACTTCACAGACACATTCAGGGGACACCTTAGACTTGTATTACATCTTGTGAAAGAACGTTCTAGGGCACCTTTAAACATATCTTTCATATTGTTCATTGCACAATAGGCCTACTCAACCCGATCTCACGACAATTCATACGAATTTTACGAGGTGGCTAATTCGTACATATTCATACGACCTCACTCGTACGAATTCATACGTTTTTTGCTAAATCGTACATATTTTACGAGTTGACAAATTCGTATGAATTCATACAAATGCCCTACCCCAAACCCTGCCCCTAAACCTACCCGTCACTGGGGTTTAGACAAATCGTACGAATCGTATGAATTGGTTGTGAGGTAGCGTTGGCCTACTATGACCTCAAGATACTTCTACCATGCTGCATGATTTGTAAACTTGTACATTTTGACATTTGCATTACATAAGCAGCTCCATATGGCTTTTCTGATGTACTTGTACTAAACTGACATGGTTGTTTCACTGAATGCGTCTTATGTTTGCTTTTGTTAAAACCTTTGTCGGTTAGGTTTGGGGTATACTTTGGCATGTTATTTTCAAAGGCAACAGTAAAACAACCAGCATAATAAAAACAACCAGCATAATAAATATTGCCAGATTAACATTCATCTGTTTTGAATAAAACTGAACTCGATTTTAAATTCACTTACTGGACATTTCACTTTGAAACATTTGCAAAACATCACTTCCAAGAAATTTCACCCCAGCCACATTTTTCCAGTAATCCTGTAAAAATGATTTTATGGTGAAGTAAATTCTACAGAAAAAACAAATGTAATTTTTACATGAAAAAGTTAGTTCAGACAAGAATAAAAAAAAAAACTAAGTAAATTCTATATTAGTACTCAACTTAAGCTTGTAGAAATTAAAGCGTAAAAATCGTAAAACTACTCAACTTTTCTGATACTGGTGTTCCCATCATACACTGGGTGGTGGACACTATTTATTTTTTTTTGTTGCTGTTTTCCAGCTGTTTTTACACTATTTTATCATTGCTTTTGTGGTTATGTTTAGTAACTTGCCATTTCGTGATATTTGGAGTTCATTTTCTACTCAAAATGCCACATTTACACTCAAAACGATCCATCGAATGTTACCGTCATTGTGTATTGTGTACCAAGTACTGAGGTCTCTGTGTTCAGGTGCTGTGTTACTTCCAATATGAAGCTATGGTATCTACACAATATCTATTTAATTAGATGTTTCTAAGTAAAGCATACACTTTAAAAGCATGGTTTAATTCAGTGTTATATTGTTTGACTAAAATGTATTGCAAAAAAATTTCAACAAAGTAGAAATTACTCAACCTTTTACTGGCCAAGTTTTTTTTACTGTAGAGTAGAGTTACTTAATTCCACATTTGAAATGTACATTTTACAGTGTGGGTTGGATTAATTAGTTCATTAATTTAAAAATGACTATATTTAAAAAGTAGAATCATAATTCAGTGTAGCTTTACTTTTTACTTTAAACATTTTCTGTTTGTTGTGCTTTTTGCTTATTCGACTATCATGACATTAGCTTAGCAAAATTCTAACGTCAAACTTTGCTGGAAACGACTGTCAGCCGAGTCTCCTGTGTGGAGCGCTATTTGTGTGACGTGCGATGCTACTGCTATGTAAAGCATGTCAAACCACTTATGAGTGATGACTTATGAGCTTCTGTTTCAGTTAGAATGCTACTTTAGAAGGCAGCTGCCTATATAGCTAGTAGATAGCGGTGCAGCTCACTAGGTTTTGCAACAGAGGTACTATGTTTGAAATTCCCTGTGAGGCATCTGGCTACTCTTATCAGTTTCATTTGCTTCTTTTCATCCCCCTCACTCTGTTTCTTTCTCTCTCCATCTGTCTCTTTTTTCCTTCAAAGATTTTTGGAAATAATCGTCTACATACCACACAAATGCACCCACAGAGAAGCATTATCACACTGCCAACGAGAGACACACATTACCATAGCACTGGTGTAGTTTCATTTCTTATTATTTATGCTAAACTGTTATGGAATTAACATTCTTTACAGACACAATCCTATAAATAAGAGCAGAATTTTCTACGATAAGCCTCTATGAAGCATTTGAATTTATTGAGTCAGAAGAGAGAAGCTTGCATGTCAAGACTTTATGGAATAATGAGATGTGGTTAATTTTTCAGTATGTGACTAAATGTTGAAGTAAACAACTGTTTGTAGGCATTACCAGAGACCCTGTCACTTACTGACAGATGCCAGTGACATATTCCAAGAGCTTGCCACCTCAGCAGTGCCAGCTGTTGGAGGCCCACTCGGCATATCTCACACGCACACACACACACACACACACTCTTCTTTCAGCTCTCTAGACACCTCATTCTCAAAGAAAATAATTCAGAGGTGTTGAATGACATACAGCAGTCCCAAAAAATGCTTTGAGAAGATTGAGGCAGAAATTTTGCAAGAGAGTTTTTCCATTTCTCTGAGTGCACTTCAGTTTGGGAGTTTTTAGATGCAAGTGAGAATGAGAGTGGGCTTGAATGTGAGCTTCCCTATTCGTTTTTGTCCTCCACAGGCCTCTTTTCCATAAGTGTACCTTTTCCCCAGCTGAAATGCATTGGGATCCTGATTCCTGGTGTGATCCATGCTAAATGAGTGATTTATTTTTCTCAACCAGTTGAGCACAAACCCTGTCCCACAGTCAATTTAGTTGGTCAATTCAGCCACACAGCCACCTGTCAAAAAAAGTTCAGGCTTCAGAAAAATCATGGATGGATCCGATTGCGACAAATTGTAATGATTTCAGTATGTGCTACCAGTGCTATACTTAAGTTAGGGTAGGGTTAGGGGTTAGTATTTGTTCCAGCGCTTTGTAGGCAATCAACTCTGTGATTGACATCTTTAGATTTGTCTGTGGGGTAAGGATGTCACGGTGAGGAAATATTCACACCGGTATATAAACACTGGTATTACCGTTAAGATCTAATGGTATAGGGTTAGATATTTTATACAATTTGCAGGCATCAGGGAGCTGTTATAAATATTGCGGGGTATTGAAATCTCTTTTGAATGCGCGCTCGTTTTTCTCTTTCGCATTTGCGTTCTTGCGTACAGGCAGCCTATAATTTGCAGGAAAAGTGCCACTATCAATATGCGGGTTTTGAAATCACTTTTGAAAGCGTGCTTGCTTTTTTACTTTTGTGGTCACGTGTACAGCTTGTATAGGGGGTGGCGGTACTGACAATTTTTTGATAAAATATTTGTCAGTGATGCTCAGGATCTGTTGTGCACCAAATTCTCTGCCATCGTCTTGTCAGTCATGTCAGAGCAGACGCTTTCAATTTATGTCCATTATCCAATTGAACTAAATGGTTTTTATTTCTATAAAAAGGCAGAAGGACAGTGGGGGACATAATGGGTATAACACCGGTAAGTAACACCAAATACCGCAACAAGCCTACTGTGGGGCAGAGTTTGCACTTAAAGGGATACTCTACCCAAAAATGAAAATTCTGTCATAATTTTGTCTCCCACACGTCGTTCCAAAATGGTATGATTTTCTTATTTCTGTGGAGCATAATATATATATATATATTATAAATGTCTCATTTTGTCCATACAAAATGTTGTTTGGTTCCCAACACTCTTCAAAATATATTCTTTTATGTTCAGCAGAAGAAACAAGAGAGTGATGAAATGACACAGAACTACTAAAAAGCTCTTGATGTGACACTGCATATCCTCCTATTGACTCGTTCTTTATTTAATCTTCCATTCTTTATTCTGTCCCCTCTTCATCCATAAATCTGAATCATTTCCTCAAACATTGCTACAGGGATTTTGCATGTATTCTGGCCACAAGTTGGATATTTATTGTCTACAATTTGTCTCTTTCACCAGTTTTGTTTGTGGTTTGTCTCCCTCCCTGCTGAGTGAAGTATCCTTCTGCAAAGTAATGTCTGTGCTCTTTTAACCATCTTTTACCAACCACACCACCAGTTCTCAATGCAGAAAAAATGAGCTAATCTCAAACATGCTGTTATTCCTTATCTCTTCTCTCATAATGAATTCTGCAGTTTCACACTATAAACAACACACATGAGGTATTATTGTCTCCCAAATGGAGCTTGACACCTGCTATATTTTATACAATGGACCAAAAACTACCACCTTTAAACTATCTTATGGTGCCATCATTTATCATAACCTAGCTAAGGGTAAAAGCATACAGAGCATGACTTGGAAGTGACCGAGGCATTTTCTTGAGTTTGATAGTGCATTCAGAGTGGATCAACATTTTCCCACTTAGCCGGCCATTTCAGAAAAGACCTGATCTCTTGAGACAGCTCTGGTATTCCTGTGGCCTTCCAAAATGAACCAAAAATATTCAGTCAATTCTTGAGAAAACCGGTATGTGGCTTCTTATCATTTAGAAACTAGTGCAATGCAAGTTTTTACGATGCCATGGGAACTCAACATGCCCCATACAGTGACAGGAAATACACCTGGAGAAGTGTTTTTTTTTCTTACTTTTCAGAAAGTCACCAACTACAACAGCCCACAGCAAAGGCTTTTTGAACCTTTTGCATGTCAGCTCATTTAAAGTGGTTAACCAGCACACCGAATGACCCAGGCAGCCTTCCTTGAACCTGAGCCAGTGCTGCTGAATACTCACTGAATCACCACCTTCATGCACCCCTGTGGGCCGAGCCCTCTTGATCAGGAGAACTTTCACACAATGCAAGCAGAGAACAGGAAACGGCAGGAAGGAAGAATTAATAATGTATCCGCATCAAGAACACATAGCTGGGAACCAATCAGTATGCAAACACATCCGTTTATTCAAATTTCCCTACTTTATTCATCAGGCCGTGGCAGTTCACGCTGCTTCTCTAAAGGGGTTCCTGAATGTTTATTCACAACAGCCCACTAAAATAGACTGTAATGGCTTTAAAACTAGACTAGTAATCTGATATTTCTCAAAAGTTCTTGCCTAAGACAGACAGATTATCTGTTGTAGTGAATGAGGAGCTGATGATTCCTTCACATTCTGCAGAATTCCAGGCCTGTTTGGTTGTCTGAGCGTTTGAGGGCTGTGGTTACATACTGTGAGATTAGGGGTGGCTTCTAATTAAAACTCTTAATTACAAAACAAGACTAAGAAAAATATGTAAAATGGCTCTGAGGCAGTTTTCAAGCTATGAAATGCACTCCTCAACACTCACCGTGGAACAATTTGTTCATCTAAGATGATTGGATCTTTGTGTTTTCTTCAATCAAACTGCTGTACTTAGATCTTCATTTCTTCTCATCCCTGCAACACCGTAACAGATACAGGTGCTGGTCATATAATTAGAAAATCGTGAAAAAGTTCATTTTTTTTATTGTAAATTATTTTTAAAAATGAAACTTTCATATATTCTAGATTCCCTACATGTAAAGTAAAACATTTCAAAAGTTTTTTTTTTTTTTTTTTTTTTTACATTTTGATGATTAGAGCATACAGCTCATGAAAGTCCAAAATCCAGTATCTCAAAATATTAGAATATTTCCTAAGATCAATCAAAAAATGGATTTTCAAAACAGAAAAGTTCAAGTTCTTTAAAATATGTTCATTTGTGCACTCAATACTTGGTCAGCAGCACATATTACAGCAAATTACTTGCTCCTAGCACAAATTACAGCATCAGTGAAGTGTGGCATGGAAGTGATCAGCCTGTGGCAATGCTGAGGCACTATTGAGCCTTCAGATCATCTGTATATTGTTGGATCAACTGTTTCTCATCTTTCTCTTGAAAATATCCCATAGATTCAGGGGTCAGGCATGTTGGCTGGCCAATAAAACACAGTAATATTATGGTCAGCAAACCACTTGGAAGTGGTTTTTGCACTGTGGGCAGGTGCTAAAGTCCTGCTGAAAAGGAAATCAGCATCTCCATAAAGCTTGTCAGCAGATGGAAGCATAAAGTGCTCCAAAATCTCCTGGATGATGGCTGCATTGACTTTGCACTTGATAAAACACAATGGACCAACACCAGCAGATGTCACGGCCCCCAATTCATTACTAACTTCAGAAACTTCCCACTAGACTTCAAGCAGCTTGGATTCTGTGCCTCTCCAGTCTTCCTTCAGACTCTGGGACCATGATTTCAACATGAAATGCAAAATTTACTTTTATCTGAAAAGAGGACTTTCGACCACTGTTCACTGCCCAGTTCTTTTTCTCCTTAGCCAAGGTAAGATGCTTCTGACGTTGTTTCTGTTTCAGAAGTGGCTTGGTAGTCCTTTTCCTGAAGATGTCTGAGTGTGGTGACTCTTGATGCGCTGACTCCGGCTTCATTCTACTCATTGTGAAGCTCTCCCAAGTGTTTGAATCGGCTTTACTTGACAGTATTCTCAAGCTTGCGGTCATCCCTGTTGCTTGTGCACCTTTGCCTACCCAATTTCTTCCTTCCAGTCAACTTTTTAATTTAATATAATTTAATATGCTTTGATACATCACTCTGTAAACAGCCACCCCATTTAGTAATTACCTTCTGTTACTTACTCTCTTTGTGGAGGGTGTCAATGATTGTCTCCTGGACCATTGCCAAGTCAGCTGTCTTCCCCATTAGTGTGGTTTCAAAGAACAAGAGATACCTGGAATTTATACTGTAGGGATGGTCATTTAATGAAACTCAAATGTAAATATTCTAATATTTTGAGATACTGGATTTTGGACTTTCATTGAGCTGTACGCTCTAATCAACAAATTAAAAAAAAAAAAAAAAAAAAAACCTTTTGAAATGTTTTACTTTACATGTAGGGAATCTAGTATAAATTAAAGTTTCATTTTTTAAATAATTTACAATAAAAAAATGAACTTTTTCACGATATTCTAATTATATGACCAGCACCTGTACATAACATAACATTCCAGACTTACAGATTTATATTTTTGATATTACAAAATATTACAGCTTTAGAGCAGATGTTTTCAAACTTTTTAATGTCATGATAATCTCTTCCTAAAATATAAATTAAGCAAAATATTATATTTACAAAAATAATTTTTAAATAATTATTTTAGAGATAGTTATATCAAATTCTGTAAGTTTACCTTATAACTATTAAATGTTTTTTCACAGTTCTTTTTTTTACTGGTCACTGGTGATGTATATTACAGATTTTTTTTTTTTTTTTTTTTTTTTTTTTTTTTTTTTGAATAGCGCTGCAAGAGGGATGCATTAGGAAGACAAAATATGTGCTTGTGTTGATTATTTTTGTTTGAAGTGTCTGTATCTGATCAGAAGTTCAAAATGATGTGCTGGCGCATGAGCTTTGTGTGCGGTACGCTTAGTATCTGGTTGAGGCTATCAAGGTGAAGATAGCATCTGAAAATGTTTTGGTTTTGATTTTCTTTGTTCTTCTTTATCCCCTCTCTCTGCTATTGAGAATGAAATACAGAACATCTGTATATCATTAATGCTAGAAAGCATAAATCATTCAAAAAGACAGTATTGAGTAAAATGGGAAACTTTGATTTTTGTTGACTCTCATCCATCATAGACTGCTCTGCATAAATGACCTTTTAAAATTGCTTTTGATCACTCACTTAAATAATGCTCCTATTAGAATTACCATAAATGATAACGATTAGTATTTAAAAGCATTTTTCTGATTTGTGGGCAAAAGATTAAGAGATACTGTATACTCGGCAAGCAATAGACTGAAGCGATGCACCCAAATGTTAACATAACTGCATCCCAAGAGGCCACAAAGCTTCCGCAAATCCTTTAGCGTGAGAGAGTAGATGAGCAGTATGGGTGTACTGTACGTAGGGCAGAGGACATTCACTAACACTAATTGCTTCTTGTCATCGAAATAATAGTTCCTGGGAAAATGAACAAAGCAGGCACAGCTGACTGATTTTCACGTGGCGTAGTAGCAGAAAACTAAGCAGGGTGATTTTGTTTCATGTTTGTTAGCATGCATGTGCATAACTTACCATGCGCATGCATGCATTTTTATTTTTATTATTACTATTTTTTTGTGCATTTACTGGGTCTGAATTAAAAACAACTAAGTCCAACAAGAGGAGAAGCACACACACGTAATTATAGAAGATTTCTTACAAAACACTTTTATTAAAAGCATTATAAATAAATAAAGCATTCAGCACTAAAGCAAATAAAGCAAAAAAAATATGTGTGCAAACTTCTCCTCTTGTTGAATTTAGTTATTTTTTAAGCTTATGCACCAAAGTATTTTCCATTTACAAACTTCTTTAGTATTTTGCATGGACGTTTCATGGCTTTTTTGTTTGTCTGTTACTCTGGGTCTGAATAGCAATTTGTTTACTGGAATATTACTAACAAAAATTTATTTATGAGTAATATACTGAATAAATGAAAACATCTTAACACCTCTGCTAATTGCAAGACTGTCACGGCGAGGCATCAATCATCATCAATCATTCCACATCATGCAAATGACTGAACAACTGTCTTTTTGCAGAATCTTGGGAACAAAAGAGGGAATTTATTTTCATTTTGTACTCACTGATCAACTGTGGTGATCATAATTACCACAAGCATATGGATTTAGACACTGATTAGTCATTTCCCAATGTCACAAAACATATCCCTGATGAGCTCGTTGTGCCATGTGTTTCTACTGTAACATCTCCAGACTGAATGTTGACACAGTATATCAGCTTTCTTTATACTAAAGAGAAGACGCTGATTTCATCATAAACTGTAGTAATGGACAACCCTGTAAGGCATCATTCAAAGAGTGTGGCATCATTTAGAGAGCTGTATGTTTTGAAAATAGCTTTCAAAGAAATTCATATGTTGTCATCTGGTACCTCTGCTCATGGTTGGAAGGTTTCCGCTTATATTGATTTCAGAACAGTTTTGTTGATTCTCTTAAAGGGTTAGTTCACCCAAAAATGAAAATTCTGTCATTAATTACTCACCCTCATGTCGTTCCACACCCATAAGACCTTCATTCATCTTCAGAACACAAATCAAGATATTTTTGATAAAATCCGATGGCTCAGTGAAGCCTCCATTCCCAGCAAGTTAATTTAGACTTTCAAAAGTCCAGAAAGGTACTAAAGATATTTTTAAAACAGTTAATGTGACTACAGTGATTCAATCTAATTGTTACGAAGCAATGAGAATACTTTTTGTGAGCCAAAAAACAAAATAATGACTTTATTCAACAATATGAGGGTCAAAACCCTGCTTTATGAAGCTTCGAAGCTTTACCAATCTTTTGTTTAGAATCAGTGGTTCAGAGCATGTATCAAACGATCTCAAACTGCCAAAGTCACGTGATTTCAATAAACGAGGCTTCGTTACCTCATAAGTGTTTCGAAATTTCAATGGTTCACGTGACTTTGGCTGTGCTCCAAACCACTTATTCGAAACAAAAGATTCATAAAGCTTCGAAGCTTCATGAAGCAGTGTTTTGAAATCGCCCTGTTTTGTTTTTTGGTGCACAAAATGTATTCTCGTCACTTCATAACAATAAGACTGAACCACTAGTCACATGAACTGTTTTAAATATATCTTGGCTTTCTGGGCGTTTGAAAGTTTAAATTAACTTTCTAGGAATGGAGGCCTCAATGAGCCGTCAGATTTTATCAAAAATATCTTAATTTGTGTTCTGAAGATGAACAAAGTTCTTACAGGTGTGAAACGACATGGGGTGAGTAATTAATGACAGAATTTTCATTTTTGGGGGAACTAACCCTTTAAACATGATGAAAATTCGATTAGTTGGTCCAAGGCCAATATTACAGACTGTTTTGGGAGATTGTGAACTAAGCACTTATCTCTTCCCTTCTCTTCTGTAAAGGTTAGAGTCAGGCTTTCTGTAGGGTTTCAGAAATGTGCTCAGCCAGATGCTTTTGATTGTTCTGTTTGAAAAACAAGAATCAGTGTGTTTAAAAGAGGTTAAATGGGTCAAATTCCACTAAATGCAGTAATTCCTTTTTTATTTATGATGCACTTTGCTTTTCTTTATCACTATTATGCAGTCAGCTCACATTTTACGAGGCACAAAGCCATGCTTTGTGGTTAAAAATCTTCTAGCAGAATCGCTTAACTGGAAATTGAACGAATGGTAGTGATCACAGCACATTATATTTAAAAACTCTTTGAAAACCGCTCTCATAAAAACTGTATTGCTGTCTTGTCAATTAAATGTTGCCTGTGGCTTCTTTTGAGTATTCAGACAGCAAGAGACTTTAGGTACTGTATGTCTCAAACACTTTATGCTTTAATTTAGTATTTATTTAAACAAATACTGACTTTTTAAACCACTGGGATGATATTTATATAACCTTAAAAAAGGTTGGGGGATGAGAGGGAATATAATCGTAAACAACTAAAGCTACTTCCTCGAGAGCTGAGTTGCACATCTGGAAGTCCCTCAAGATTAAACATGCACTTTATGACCTACTGAGAATCACTCGCTACAGTATAAGCAACTCTGCCAAAAAGAAACAAAAGATAATTGCTTCATAGGTAGATTTTGGATCTTGGCCTTGGTTAAAAATTTGAGTTTGAAAGTTTGCAGTGTTAGATGTAATCTCCCATTAGACTCCCATTAGATTCATTCGGCAGGATGGGAGGGTGATAGTCACGATCCATAGGGATTCATATCCCACCCATATCTAAGCTACACCAGTCTGTTCTATAAACATGAATAATAATGATGATTCTGAATGATACATTTTGAGCAGGTTTTTTTTTTTTTTTGCATGAATAAAAAGGAAACTGCAATTGCAAATATGTCATTTCCATTCATAAGTTTTGGATTTTTAAAAAAGATTTTAATGTTTTTGAAAGAAGTCTCTTATTGTCACAGACTGCCTGTTTTGTTTTTAATTTTCATGGACTTTTTGTTTCTCTAAGTTACTTATTTTTATTTTCCAGTTTCCAGCTGTCTGGTATTGTTCATGTGTCATGTCTACACGCTGTTTCATAGCCTTTCATCTTGTGGATTAGTTTGTTTAATTAATAAATATTTTGTTTATTTGAACCTGTTTAAACTCTTTCATCATCATTATCATCTGGACAAGATGACATGACAGAATACCAGACCAAGACTGAAAATGGACATCAATTCCATAAATATTGCCCCGATGGGGAATTTTGACAGGCCTTCAGGGGTTGTGATTTTATTTTTCATCGTGAAAGAGACTTGGAGGAATACTTGGAGGAGTTCGTCAGTGTCTGCCATCATGCCACCTACGACAATCTGACACATATGGAGGGGTTCAGGTGCGGACTGGACAATGAAATTCGGCTGGTCAAACAGCAGGGGGATTCCTGCTGGAGCTGGTGGAATACCTGTGGATAGAGGGATCCTCTTTTTGGTCATTCAAGAGGATTCTGTTCCCAGTGTCCAGACCCACGTAACATCAGTCACCACCTCAGACCCAGAGCCCATGCCTACTGCGGATAAGGCACTAAGCCAGCCAGCCAGAGACTGAGAGACCCCGCTGATATCCACCACGGATACAGAGCCTGAGCCTATGCCCGCCATGGAGCCAGAGCCAGCAGCCTCGTCTGTCCCAGAAGAAAAGCCTGAGGTCCTGTCTGACCAGCTGTGTGAGCTGGCCCTTACATCCGTGCCAGTGGGGATATTAAGAGAGCTGGAGGATGAGGAATGACTGATAACAGGAAGACCAAGGTTGTGCTTCCCATCAATCCCACCCTTGTCTGCCTTTAACGTCCCTGTAATTTCTGAATTATCTGCATCAATGTTAGAAGCCCTGTTCTTCACTGTGTCATCATCGTCATTACCAGAAGTCATAAATGTTCTTTGTCACCATCATTGTGTTTCACCACCAACCTTCCTCTCTTGTTTGTTCCACTGAAGCCAGCCATTCCTACAGCCCTGCCTATGCTGGCTCCCTTCAGCCTTTCAGCTAATCTATTGGCTTTGCCATGCAACTCGGATCCACATTGGGGTTTCCAGTCACCAGCTCCACTGTGGAATGGGGATTCCCTGGCTCTGCCTCATCCCTCCGAACCCTCAGCTCCACCTCAGTCCATTGACCAGTCGGCTTTGCCCTGGCTCCTTGCCTCCTCAGCGCCACCTGGGACCATCATCCCTTTGGCTCCACGGGGCTCCCTCTTCTCACCAGCTCCACCTTGGTCAGTCATCACCCCACCATCGCCATGGACTTCCGGGCTGTCTGCTGTGCTCCATCCTTGCACCCCTACGGCCACATCAGGCTCCTCCAATCCCTCAGGCTCCACTGCGGTCCTCAATCACCAGTGTCACCTCAATCCTCCAGCCCCCTGGCTCCATCTTGGCCGATGTCGCTGGAACTCCACCTTGGACTTCTGGTCCATTGATGCCGCCGGGTCTCTCTGTCCTTCGGACTTCGCCTAGGTCTCCACATCTCCCGCCGTCACCGCTGTCGGTTGGACTCAAGATTCCACCGTGGCTCCTCCCTTCATCAGTTCAGCCGTGAGTCACCTTCCTCCGGGCTGCCTCCCATGTTGCTCTGGGCTCTCGTCAGCCATTGGCTCCTCCGTAGATTCTTCCTCCATTCACTCCTCCATGGGCCCTTCCACCATCCGCTCCTCCATGGTTCCTTCCACCATCCACTCCTCCAGGGGTTCTTCCAACTTCAGCTCCTCCTTGGCTCCTTCCACTGTCTACTCCTCACCCTGTTTGCAGGTCTTTGCCAGGCCCTCATCCACCTCCGGAGCTCCCACCCTCCCTCCCTCAGGGGTTTGAAGTTCTGTCACGGACTGCCTGTTTTGTTTACGTTTTCTTGGACAGTTTCTCACACTTCATTTGTTACCATGGTTTTTGATTAATTAGTTGTCACTTGTTAATCACTGAGTTCATTCTCCCTGTGTATTTATGTTCGTCATTTCCTTTAGTTCATTGTCTGGTACTATTCGTGTGTCGTGTCTACACACTGTTTCATAACCTTTCATCTTGAATATATATATTTTATATATATTTTAAACAATATCTCAATGAACACAAAAACAATTTCCAAAACGTTTACAAGACTGAGTTTATTTTAACATCTGTTTAATTTATAACATGAAAGTAAGGTTAATAATAAAACTTAGATTACACATTTTTCAGTTTTATTCAAATTAAGGTGATGCAAAAATGAGTACACCCCACAAAAAAGCTACTACATCTAGTACTTTGCATGGCCTCCATGCTTTTTATGACAGCACCAAGTCTTCTAGGCATGGACTGAACAAGTTGGTGACATTTTGCAACATCTATCTTTTTCCATTCTTCAAGAATTACCTCTTTTAGAGACTGGATGCTGGATGGAGAGTGACGCTCAACTTGTCTCTTCAGAATTCCCATAGGTGTTCGATTGGGTTCAGATCAGGAAACACTGAATCACTTTCACCCTGTTCTTCATCAGAAATCCAACAGTGGCCTTAGATGTGTGTTTAGGATCATTGTCATGTTGGAAAAGTGCACGACGACCAAGGGCACAGAGTGATGGTAGCATCTTCTCTTTCAGTATAGAGCAGTACATCTGTGAATTCATGATGCCATCAATGAAATGCAGCTCCCCGACACCAGCAGCACTCATGCAGCAGCACTCACCTGTGGTTGAAATCTTGTTAAATTAAAAATTTGTAGTCTAAAAGACCAGAGATTTTCAGTGGGGTGTACTCATTTTTGCATCACCCTAATTTGAATAAAACTGAAAATTTTGTTCTTTACATTTTATTATTAACCTTACTTTCATGTTATAAGTTAAACAGATGTTGTATAAAACCTAGTCTTGTCAACATTTTGGAAATTGTTTTTGTGTTCATTGAGATATTGTTTAAAATATTACTTTTCAAAGGGGGTGTACTCATTTACGCTGAGCACTATTTATATAATATAATATTTCATTAAATTTAATATTTATATATTTAAATGTAATTTATTTCTGTGATGGCAAAGCTGAGTTTTCAGCATCATTACTCCAGTCTTCAGTGTCACATGATCCTTCAGAAATCATTCCGTTATGCTGATTTGCTGCTCAAGTAACATTTATAATTAAAAAATACTCTCTACTATCACTTTTGATCAATTGGATGCATCCTTGCTGAATAAAAGTATTTATTTCTGACAGTTCTTGTTGGCACCATAACCAGGTGTATTTTAATTACTGGTTACTTTTAGAGAAAAAAAAAATAATTATACACTTCTTTGAATTTCCCTTACTCGTCATTTCCACAATGAGGCAGAAATATGTGGGAAGGAAAGTTACATTATAAAACATTTCAGTCTATTTTCTTCCCAACTGGGACTGTTTTGCTGTGGTTTTTGAATAAATTCTCAATTTAGACAAAGAATAACAAAATGATGGGGTGTATAATTTAGGAACAAAAACCAAACATTTTACATGCAGTGTTCTTGATGCGGAAATGGTTATTTGTAGTTCAAAGACTGACATTTACAATCATTATTGTCTCTTTCACAGCATGCATAAACAGCCGGTAACGTCCATTAAATGCTCTGACCATGTGCAGCTAGTTAATATACTGAATTTACAACAAAATGACCACAATTATCTAGGATAAGTGCTTTGACATAACTAAAGACTCTACATTACTCTGATCTTCCATCGAATGCAATTCATGTGTAAAGATGGCCCCCTGTGTGATTCAAAATAGGACAAAAGCATGTAAACACTCCATTCTAATTAACGGGTTTTGGCTATTCAGCTACACTCATTACTAACAGGTGCATAAAATCATGCATACAACCAAACAATTTCCTTAGACAAACATTTTTAGTTGAATGGGACTCTTTCGTGTGGTTCACTGGTGTGGAAGACCTTAACTGGCCTGTCCACACTTGAACCCCACTGAACACCTTCAGGGTAAACTGAAATGCTGAATACAGGCCAGATCACCCAACATCAGCGCTTGAGTGAATTCCCTGCATCCATGATCCAACATCTAGTGGAAAGAAGTTATTCAAACAAGGGAAGTCCAAATATGCTTTGGTTTCCATTTTATTTTATATGTGACATGTTTCATAACTTGGCATCTTTCCATCACTGTTTTCCAGGTCATGTCACTAACTGAAGTGAGAGACAGCAAGCAAGAGTACTCTTGGTGACCATGAGATCCTACAACTTCCTTTGTGCAGCTTTGATAGCAGCAAGTAATAAAACAGAACATTTCCTTTTTCATGTTGTTATCAGTTACAGTAGCTTCCGTTGAGCTCACTGCTCCTCTCATTTTCGGTCCCCTCCTTCTAACAGAGATAAGTAGGTCATTAGGGTAGTTGAGATTTTCTTATGCAGCATTTTACATCTCTAAAGACACAAAGTGACAGTTTTCTGTGACTTCAGAAAGAGTAAAACATGATTTCATTGCATGTGATAAGATACTATGCCCAAATGCTGATGGGCTGCCCAATCAAATAAAACATCCCTGGGAGATGAAACGTATCTTTGCAGCTCAAATTTACATCAGATCTGCGTTTTCCTTTGGAGTCCATTGCAGAGCTTGTACAGATGGATAGTCGCAGGAAACCGCAAGCCCAGAAGGGATTTGGCATAGCATTTGGTGTGCAAACTACAAAGAGGAAACACCAGTGTACCCTTGTAAAAGAGTTAAAATAAAGTTGAAACAAAATTTGAAGGCTTATAGGATGCCTCATAGACTGACTTATATGCGGTGTGCTGCAAGAGAGATTCTGCCTTTAATTTAAGTTTTTTAAGTTTTTTATTTTTCTGTAGGATTTGCAGCATATAGTATGAGCAGCAAACATTTAGGACTGAATTTATTAAGGAACTATTTTTGAACTAGGTGGGTCATCTGAATTATGGGGTAAGCAACTATTTGCTCTTTGATTTCCTGCCAAGTTTCAAAGCCTCATTAGAACGGCATTATTTGTGGAATTTCTCCTTTGCCTGATCGTTGATAATTACCTGTCCTAAACAATTTCTTCAGGCCAGATGCAGTCTAATAATGAATAGGTACATAGCCATGTGAACGCAACATGCCCAAACTGTGCTCTTTGTTGGGGAATAACTATACAAACAAATTTGGAGGGAAAAATCCCTTTGTCTTGAAATGAAAGCATTCTTGCTATATTGGGTTATAGTCTTAATGGACACACTACCTCTGTTACTTCATTAAGAGTGTGACATTGCTTTTATACAACAGTTCAATGAACAAGAAGTTAATAATAAGTCAACTTAAATTTTAGACACAGTATCTCCAGTTACTTCACCAACAAAAATAGTTGCAAACAAAGTCACAGCAATATTAACTGTTGCATGTATCCGAGAAAGGCAGTGTTTCATTTCTGAATGTATCAGTGCTGTTAAATATTATATAATTTTTATTAAATAAAAAAATTGCAAATATTAAAAAAAAAAAAAATGATTCAATGACTTCAATAAAAAAGTCACTCTTTTCATTCCTGAATCAGTCTGCATGTTTGAATGAATTGGCTGGGTGAATGATTCAATGACTCACTCATAGAGAACAGTCACTTGTTGCCACCTACTGGCGTAATGATGTAACCTGAAGAAAGAGTTACTGAAATTGTTTACTATTATTACAAAGACTAGTCTGTCTGGAATACAGACAAGTGAGGTGATACAAAGGTATCAGTGCTGATGGACTGTTATACGTGGTTTCTTTTATCTAAAGTGTTGCTAAGATCATGATGAGCAACCTTGCATAATCTTGGTGAGACAAGAGTATTGGCAAAGGTGTGACACTGTAAACATAGAGTGCAACAGTCAGATTCTGGAAATAAAAAATCTATTCATTGTCTCTAAAAGGAAGTTGATTTTTAATGCTAATTTCTAACTCTGACAGACCTACTGTGAGTTCCGAGATTGTTAATTGATGGCATATGCTTTTGTTGAAGCCATTAGCCCACATTATTTCAATTTAAATTTTAAAACAATCATGTTTAACAGCTGAATTTGTGCAAAAACTTCATTACCCATGATTCTGTACAGAAAATACCCATGATTCTGTACACCAATCAGTAGCAAGCAAATCACTGCAATAGTTGTAGTAGGCAAATATTGCGAAAGTGCAAGTATTTGTATAGACATTATTTTTGGAATACACTTAAAATATAGTGTTTCTATAGATTCACAATGCTTTATGGGATCATAGTTCTTTCCCTCACTAAAGCCCAGAGGTGTAAAGTATTTGAGTCAATGTACAAACCCGATTCCAAAAAAGTTAGGACACTGTACAAATTGTGAATAAAAAAGGAATGCAATAATTTACAAATCTCATAAACTTATATTTTATTCACAATAGAATATAGATAACATATCAAATGTTGAAAGTGAGACATTTTGAAATGTCATGCCAAAAATTGGCTCATTTTGGATTTCATGAGAGCTACACATTCCAAAAAAGTTGGGACAGGTAGCAATAATAGGCCGGAAAAGTTAAATGTACATATAAGGAACAGCTGGAGGACCAATTTGCAACTTATTAGGTCAATTGGCATCATGATTGTGTATAAAAAGAGCCTCTCAGAGTGGCAGTGTCTCTCAGAAGTCATGATGGGCAGAGGATCACCAATTCCCCCAATGCTGCGGCGAAAAATAGTGGAGCAATATCAGAAAGGAGTTTCTCAGAGAAAAATTGCAAAGAGTTTGAAGTTATCATCATCTACAGTGCATAATATCATCCAAATATTCAGAGAATCTGGAATAATCTCTGTGCATAAGGGTCAAGGCCGGAAAACCACACTGGATGCCTGTGATCTTCGGGCCCTTAGACGGCACTGCATCACATACAGGAATGCTACTGTAATGGAAATCACAACATGAGCTCAGGAATACTTCCAGAAAACATTGTCGGTGAACACAATCCACCGTGCCATTCGCCGTTGCCGGCTAAAACTCTATAGGTCAAAAAAGAAGCCATATCTAAACATGTTCCAGAAGCGCAGGCATTTTCTCTGGGCCAAGGCTCATTTAAAATGGACTGTGACAAAGTGGAAAACTGTTCTGTGGTCAGACGAATCAAAATTTGAAGTTCTTTTTGGAAAACTGGGACGCCATGTCATCCGGACTAAAGAGGACAAGGACAACCCAAGTTGTTATCAGCGCTCAGTTCAGAAGCCTGCATCTCTGATGGTATGGGGTTAAATGAGTGTGTGTGGCATGGGCAGCTTACACATCTGGAAAGGCACCATCAATGCTGAAAGGTATATCTAAGTTCTAGAACAACATATGCTCCCATCCAGACGTCGTCTCTTTCAGAGAAGACCTTGCATTTTCCAACATGACAAAGCCAGACCACATACTGCATCAATTACAACATCATTGCTGCGTAGAAGAAGGATCCGTGTACTGAAATGGCCAGCCTGCAGTCCAGATCTTTCACCCATAGAAAACATTTGGCGCATCATAAATAGGAAGATGCGACAAAGAAGACCTAAGACAGTTGAGCAACTAGAAGCCTGTATTAGACAAGAATGGGACAACATTCCTATTCCTAAACTTGAGCAACTTGTCTCCTCAGTCCCCAGACGTTTGCAGACCGTTATAAAAAGAAGAGGGGATGCCACACAGTGGTAAACATGGCCTTGTCCCAACTTTTTTGAGATGTGTTGATGCCATGAAATTTAAAATCAACTTATTTTTTCCTTAAAATGATACATTTTCTCAGTTTATACATTTGATATGTCATCTATGTTGTATTCTGAATAAAATATTGAAATTTGAAACTTCCACATCATTGCATTCTGTTTTTATTCACAATTTGTACAGTGTCCCAACTTTTTTGGAATCGGGTTTGTAATTAGTTACTGTACTTAAGAATCTTTTTGGCTACTTTGTAGTTGTACTGAGCATCAAAAATATTGGCAACTTTTACTCTCTACTTGACTACATTTTTGAACAAGTAAATGTACTTTTTACTACACTATATTTGTGATGAGTAATGCAATTACACACAACATTTTTCATGGCACCTAACTTTTTCTGCAGCAGTTTGTTTCTGATATAAAGAAGCGATATCGCCATCTAAGGGCATTGAAGGTACTATATCTTGTGTGTTTTGCCTTTACTTACCCAAACTTGTCAACAAGGCTACTTTACATGAATGTAAGTGCATTAGCAGGTAGTTGCTGATTGCAGGTGTTTGATTTATTAGATGAGGAAATGACTGCAGCTGGTGATGAGGCTCAAACCAGCACGTACAGTAGACTTTGACTATTTAATTTTACTTTTATTTATCTGCTTTATTGACAAGAACTTTTTGAAGGATATTGGTTTACTTGTGACCTTTTTGCGCACTTGAGCTTAACAGAGACTTGAGAGTTTGTAGACGTTTAAAAGGTTGTTGTGTTGACCTTGATTTATTGCAATATCGAGTTGTTGTTTTATTTTGATTTTAGAAAATAAACTTGATTTCTCATCTTACAAATCAATTGTTTCTTATTTTCAGCATGAGTAAAATACTTAAGTACTGTTAAAATCAGATACTCGAAGACCTTTACTCAAGTCGTATTGGAATTGGTTACTTGTTACTTGTAGTGGAGTCATTTTCGATGTAAGGTATCTGTACTTTTACTCAAGTATGGTTTTCAGGTACTCTTTACACCTCTGCTAAAGCCCATCAGTTCATGTGAGTACATTGGTTCTACCTTAATATTATAAAGCAATGACCAATGAGAATATTTTTTGTGTGCCAAAAAAACAAAATAACGACTTTTTATCTAGTGATGGCCGATTTCATAACACTGCTTCATGAAGCTTCGGAGCTTTACGAATCGAATCCATGAATTGGAGCGCCAAAGTCACGTGATTTCAGATCCAAATCACTGATTCGACTCAAAAGATTCATAACGCTCTGAAGCAGTGTTTTGAAATCGGCCATCACTAAATATTGTTAAAAAGTCATTATTTTGTTTTTTGGGCGCACAAAAATATTCTCGTTGCTTTATAATATTAAGATAGAACCACTGAACTCACATGAACTGATTTAAATGTGTTTTTAGTACCTTTATGGATCTTGAGAGAGGAAATACCATTGCTGTCTATGCAGGCCTCACTGAGCCATCAAATTTAATCAAAAATATCTTAATTTGTGTTCCGAAGATGAATAAAGGTCTTACAGGTGTAGAACAACATGAGGGTGAGTAATAAATTACATTATTTTCATTTTTGGGTGAACTAACCCTTTAAGAACACAGTCTTTTTGTCCAACTTTTTTGCTTCAAATAAAAGTTTGTAATGCTGTGATTCACCTCTCAGCTGGTTGGCTTGGTTCATGGCTTATAACGCTTGAACAAAGACTTTTTAAAATCCCAATGGGACAAATTACTTCCGGAACCAAGACCACTGAAAAAGTGGTGCTTTGCACTACTCGGGCACTAAGGCACTCTTCTGAGAATGATGTTTTAATGAGTTAGCTTGCGTAATGTACCTCTTTGACTAAAAGGCATGTTGAAATATTTTAAAATAGGCATATAAGAAAACCACCAGGCTTTCCACTTGTACGATTGAGCATGATTAGTTAATTGAGCAGGGAGCATTTTATAATCATACCTGAACACTCTTAATGTGTAAATTCATTTATATCCATTTCGTCCGATAATGGCGCCTTAAAGTAGTGATCCTTTCAGTACGATCAGGACAAGACAATATTGTAGTATGCAACAATGGTGTTAGCAACTTGCCTCTAAACCTCTGGCTAATGCTTACTCTCACAGCAAGTGGACCTTTGACATGTGAACTTCATGGATGACTCTTTCTGAAATTCAGCATTCATGATCACACTCATGTATCTTGCACTCATTCTCAAGTCTTTGAGATTGTGATATTCTGAAAAGCATCTGCAGTCTCTCATTGTTTCCCAGTGAGACTCTGAAGAGTGTATGATTGTAGTTTATTATACTAATAGTAATTTTGGGGCACAACATCCTCCCACTTTTGCTTTTTTTTTTTTTTTTTTTTAATCAGAGCAGCATTCCTTTTATACCTGACAAAGCTTACTCTATAAAACAGGTTGTTTTGAGTTTCATATAATGCTTTTGGCCTCAAAGAAGGATTTGCTGTTTAATAAAGTACTGTGCTTTACTTGCCTTTTCCTGAGGAATGAGTGTTTCAGGGTATACAAGTATAGGAATTTCAGCCTGTTGTCATATGATATTTCCTGTATTTCTCCAGCCATCCAGTTCACAACTGAAACATACGCAAAAGACAATCTCAGGCCAGAATGTCATTATAGCTGGGAAAGAGAGAGAGGATCCATAGCGATATTCTACTTATGCATTTGAATCAACTTCTTGGTGATTCTTCCCCCACCCCCACCCCCCAAATAGCATAATATAATCTGTTTAGTGTGAAAGAATCTTGATCACCTGAACATCTTGTCCATCTTGTCCTTGTCCTAACATGTCTGTTGTGTCTGAAATATTTGGGTGAGGTTAGTTTTACAAAGAGCTACTGATGTGGAAAACGCTAATGTCTGAGATAACTGACATTTCCGAGTTTTGGACCGTTTTGACAGTTTCGGTTTATTTATTGCTCTTGAGCAATAAAATCTTTTTGGTCTCTCCTGTTCTGAAAAAAATATGTAAGCTTAAAGGTAAAAGCAATAGTTTCTGTTGTAGTTGCAAATAAGTTTGCATTGAGATCTTGACTAATGAGGCAAGTTTTTCTCATATAGTGCCAGGAGCTCTGCTGGATTGCAATTATGAATTGCGTTTCCCTCAAGTTTGTCAAACTTTCCGTCTATAACTGTTGGATCATCTGACATGCAACAAGATCTTCTGATGTTTTGGACTGAAAAGCTGTCAATCACAGTGATTAGAAGCACTGCCTCTGCACATTTTCACAAAAGATGACTAATGTGCTTATGCTCAGACAGCCAAGTTACAATTTATGCTATTTGTTAAGAATGAAGACTCATGATCATCATCACTGATGTCTTCAAGCTCAATCAGGTTGTCCATCTGACTGTATTCTGAAATTTACAGTTTTTATAATAAATATAGAGGATTTCCCTCAGCATGTCTCTCTCACTCTTTATTAGTCTCTTTCAGAATCTCAAACTCCCCCCTCCCTTTCATCTCTTTTCAGTGAATGGCCACAGGAGCATAGAGGTAATTTGGGCTGCCGTTTTTCTCCAGCGGGGGCCCCAGTGCGCACCGCTGCGATCCTGTCAGACGCTGAGGGGCTGAAGTCACAGTCAGTCCCAGGTCTCCAAGCTCCTGCCAGCGGGACTCTGGCCTGGCCATTCTCATCCCAGTGACAACCAGAGAATGGAGTTTGTGACCCAGAATTCTAAGCTATATATGATATGACAAAAGGCCAGGCCAAAGCATCTGGAGAGGGCAAGCATATTTCCCCATGGTTACTCCTTCTCAGGCACATGGCTTTGATGTAAAGATGTACAGTTTGGAGAAAGAGTTTTTTTTTTATGGGGAGACATAATCTGATTGGCTTCTCTTAAACAATGATTAAAGGAATATTCAATACAAGATAAGCTTTACTGACAGCACTTGTGGCATAATGCTAATAACTTTTGCTAAATAACTTTTCTTTTACGTTGCTACTGTATGACAATGTACTGCCTAAAACCCTAAACCATTTTTGAGATAAAAATAACGAGAACAACTTGTAAAAAAAAAAAGTGTGTATTATATGTGCTTGCAATTTAAGTGTTTTATAAAATAAGTTTCATGATTCTGCTTTTCAATCCAAAAATGTACTTTCATTTGCCTCACTGTTACCTGAAAATGAGGGACAAGTCGAAATACTTTTTGTGGTATTAAACTTGGAATATTCTCTAAAGGAAGTGGTTTCAGTTTATTTGCATTATTGTCAATAAATTTAATAATAAGATGAACTCTCCAGAAGGAAACAAAGCGCTGCACTGATATGTAATGAGGAACATTGCATTCAGTATGTTAAAGCAGATTAGTCATGTGTAATCATAAGCATTATGTCATTAAAAATCCCCTTATCGATGACTCTCTGCATTTATCATCCCTAAACATGATACTAAATGTTTGGTGCAAGGTACATACAAACACAAGGTGTAGCTAAAGGAAATAGTTTGTCTGACACGACAAGTGATTATGTGGGTCCTTCTTATTCATTTGCTCCCCTCCCTTCTCCCTCTTTCTGTCCAGCTGCTTTGTATCAGCGTGGAGGCTTAAGCAGTTTGGGCATTGAGTTATCTTTTTCAATTTCTCTCCCAGCTGAGAGTGATTAGGTCACCATGTTGTCCTTATGTTTGACACGAGAAGATATGTGAGGAGATGGGTCAGGCAGCCGTAATGCAATGCCATGAAGGCTCAGATCAACAATATAACCACTTTTCTTAAACCATCTGTCACATTTCATTTTAATCAAAGTTTGTCTGACTCCATCTGGATGCCCAATCCCACACGTTTTTCCAAGTACTCGCCATGGTCAGCGTCACAACAAGCGAGACCATATGTAAAAAGCTCTCCCATACGTTACGTGATGAGAATGATTCAGTGCGGCCATTCTTGGTCAAAAGAAAATGTCTGAAAAGTCTAAACAAATTACTTTTTGGAAAAGCAGAGAAGTTTTAGGAACACAGATGTGCTTTGTTAGGAAGTGGCATGGAAAAGGTCTTTCCAACCTTAAGTTTAATCAGTCTATCTCTGTTTGCACATCTTGATGGATCCCTGCTTTACTTAATCTGTAGTGTTCCAATTCCATGGAGCAGTATAAAATTTGGAAAGTGTCTGGATTTGGAAAAGACCCCAAGCAGCTGCTCTAGATCTTGGAAAGTGTCCATGCTCAGTTTAGCTCCGTCAGCACTCTGACCTGGCTATGCATTTGATATTTAAAAGCTTATTAAGACAAAACGCACACATTTTCCCCCAGTGTAATACAAGATTCAGCAATTCTAAGCACTAAGCACTAAATGAAAATCAACTAATAAAGGCATATTTCTACACCTAAAAATCAGCCCCTTTTCTATTTTGAGATAGCTCCCAAGAAAGTTTTTGTAATGCGTTATGGGAATTTATTCTGAAGAACTTTAAAAAAAAGTATGGTCAAGCGCACAATCCAGAGACAACTGTGGCAGGAGGGTATGGCCTAAAACTAATTTTGTTTGAGATCAACATAAAAGACACATAATTGTGATAAAGCATCTGCTAAATGAATATATGTGACCTGTGCTGGCAAAATGAGTCGTGATAAGCAAATTTTCAAAAATGAGTTAGTGTTATTTTCACAATCTCTATTGAAAAAAAAATCAAAATGATGTATGTTTGTTGGAATCAGAGAACAAATGAGTGAGCTACATTTGTATGAAGTCGACAGAGTCTGCAAAGTCACCTTTGAGAAAAATCGAGTTAAAGGTTTCTGAAGGTTCCAAAACAAAATCTCCTAGCAACCATACCTTAAAATCCCTGTTAATAACAGCGAATTTGGCATACACACCTTGTCAAAACCAAATATCTATAGGAAAAATATGTATTCAACTTTTTATTATGTTTATATGCGTATATCGGGATTGCGCGCTGTCTGAGGTGTCTTTGTGTGCGTGCTTCGGATCTGTCAGTCAGCGTGAGTAAGATCGATTATATCAGCATGAGTTTGAAAATCACATTTCATTGGTTCAGACTCATGCCATCAAAAATTTGCTATGAATATTCACAAAGTTGGAATGATGCGCTTTAAAACGATACCAAACGTGTGCTGAGGGAAGCGTGCATGGTGAAACAAGCAGAGAAAAACTACATTATTCATGACCAAAGGAAAGGTACTCCTCTCAGAAAACGTACAAATAAAGATACTTTTAGATGTTTAATTGCTATTTGAAGCATTTGGATCGCCAGATGAGGGCTTAATGAACTCATTTTTGTGAAAACCTCAAATTCGACCAAAATCAACATTTTTGACTTGTTTTGCCTGTAGCCCATAATTAGCCTGTGCGCATTCTGACTCATTTTGCCAGCACGGGTCACAAAGGTAAATGTTTTTATCTCAGAATTTACTTAATTTCTCATAACTGCGACTGCCACTTTGTTTATCTTACGTGTGACTCTATATCTCGCAGTTGTGAACTTGTTTCTTGAATTTTTGACCTTAAATATCACTATGTGGCTGTTTCTTGTAATTGCCACTTTGTTTCTGACTTTATATTTCCCATTTGCAAATTTGTTTCTCATAATTGCAACTTTATATCCCACAAATAGGACTTCAATGTGACTGTTTCTCAGGATTGCCGCTTTGTTTCCCATAATTATGACTTTATATCCCACAAATGTGACTTTATTTCTTATTTTAAACTTTGCCACAAGTACCTTTTTCATTTTTTAGTCTGAGGGGAAAACAGGCCTCCCTACATTTCTGAATGACTGCATTTTTGTTGAGTTGCAAATGTATGCAGCGTTCTAGAAATCCAAATGCGCATTTGTGTGTGCAATCTATTAGCAACCTATTAGCAACCTGTGTTCAATTGGACCCAAACTTTAAAATTTCTCTCCACTCTATTTTTTCTCATGAGAACGCACAAAAATCTGCCTCAACTGCAGGATGAAGAACAAGAACAATCCAAAACCTGGGAATTTAGATATTATATCTGATTGCCTGTTGATGGTTGAGGTAAAGTTCAGCATGGTGGTTCAGGGACATTCAGCATCTCATCTTGACCCTTCTTTGAACACTCAAGCCAAATTTCTGCATCCATTCAAGCTAATTCTTATCATCTCATCAAAGCCGAGAGGAAGTGAAGTTTACACTGACTTGAGGTCACCCTTGATACACGATTACGAAGTCCAACACACTACACTCAGCCTCTCTCTCCCTCATTCATACTTTCCATTGAGGAGCCTTACAGCTGGTGCACAGTAAAATCCACATTCACTCCAGGAAATCCTACAGTGTAGATACAATCTCAACTCCTTTCATCTAAACCTAAAACATAGCTGTAATGGAAAACCGTTTGTACTCTGCTTTGTCCAAATCCATAACCCAGTGAATCCCATGAAGCGGCAGGTTTATAGTCACTTCAGAGAAGATAGCCTGCTTTAACTGTAAAGAGAGATACTGTAAGAGTTTGTGGCTGTAAGGAGCAATGTATCGACCTGAGATGTTTTATAGTGCACATGCATGCAGTGATTTAAAAATCAGCTCATCAAAGTCTTTTTAAGATTCTAATTAGCAATTAGAGCGCAGAGTAACATTTGTTATTGATATATACACTGCCCAGCCAAAAAAAAGATCGCTGTTTGGATTTTTAATAGACAAAGAGTCTATGGATGGATCATTATTACAGTGATTATTATTTTTCTAGCATGTTATATGTTTGGCAACGGTTCTTTTAACCCTAAAAGAACTGTTTTTAATTTCTTAAACAACCATGTATTAAGATGCATCATGGCCATGATTCCAGGATGACAATGTCAAGATTCATCAGGCTCAAATTGTGAAAGAATTGTTGGGAGGGAGCATGAAGAATCATTTTCACACATGAATTGGCACTGACCTTAACCCCAGTGTAAGTTTTTAGGATGTGCTGGAGGTGACTTTACAGAGTGCTCACCTCTTGCATTGTCAATACAAGATCTTGACCAAAAAATGATGCACCTCTCAGTGGAAATAAATGTTGTGATGTTATTTCCATCAAGAGGTGCGTCAAGTTTTGGTCAAGATCTTGTATTGACAATGCAAGAGGTGAGCACTCTGTAAAGTCTACTTCAGCACATCATAAAGACTTTTAATGAAATTAAGGTCTGGACTCAGAGGTGCCAATTCATGTGTGAAAATGATTCTTCATGCTCTCTGAACCATTTTTTCACAGTTTTAACCCTGGTGAATCTTGACATTGTAATCCTGGAATATGGCCATGATGTGTCTTCCTACATGGTTGTTTAAGAAATGAAAAGCTACACACTCCATCAATGAGGGTTAGAAGAACTGTTGCCAAACATATAACATGCTAGAAACATAATAATCACTGTAATATTGATGCATTCATAGATTCTTAAGTATTTGCCTATTAAAATCCAAACAGCGACTTTTTTTTTTTTTTTTGGCCGGGCAGTGTATATATAAGTGAATATTGTGCAAAATGCATAAGGATATTGCTCAATTGCTTTAAGTTATAATATCACATATATCAGCATTAGTCTTCAGCCACCCTGCTTTGATATCAGCATCAGCCACTGAAAAACACTTGTTATCAGTCATATAAATGCCATATAAATGCACATTTCTGGGACATAGGTCTTGGGACAGACACAAATGCTTAAAAACGTAGACTAAAAAGAGGAAAATTACCATATACAAAGGGTTTTCCTATATGGAAACCTCAGTGGACTTCACCAATAATGTCATTCTATTCAAGATTATATTTAAGGTCAGGTGTTCACATTTTCAATGCTCTTTACTTAAAGCCAAAGACTACTTTTTACTTATTTAAAGCTGTTTGTATTAACGTGAACATTAATTAGACTAAGAACTAACTTAGGAGAGACGCAACTGTGTTCTTATCTAACTGACTGTACATACAGTTTAACTCCACAATCTGAAGTTGGAACAAGAACATAACGCACGTGGATGATCATTAGCCTATGAGTAATATGTTTAGTGATTTTGAAATGAAGTTTAGTCTGCACGCTACATTATAGCGACACATATGGCAGGAGTGGCTTTCGGAAAGAGGGGTGTCTCTTAGAGTACGCCCAAGTCTCGGCTAAAGTAATCAGCAAACCGTAGACCACCACAGTTGCATCGACCCCCTTTCTGTTATTATGCATGCAAGCCAAGAGGTCCGACCGAGCGCTTGTTAGCGACATGGAAGTCACTTCTGTAAAGTAGAGGAGAAACGCTTTGAATGTGGCAACCGTACGGCAGAAAGTCCGGCTGAGCGCGGCTTCAAGAGACAGCGGAATACTGTATTTGGGCTTGCTTGCATTCATTTTCCTTAACGTGGACAATCATGTTTTTGTTCTTCTGGGGACTAAGCTTTTTTGTATTACTCTCTGATTTTATGAATGCACTAGCTTCAACAGGGAGACCGCGAGACTCAGAGAAAGGTAAGAGCTTTTTTCATGTTCTTTTACTCTCTCATTCAACTGAGGCGCGGAGAATGAATGACTTTCCTTGCTTGCTTTGCAGAGCTCATAGCGCGCATTTTGAAGAGTCTTCGAGTAGCCTAATAGTTGGAAACGTCAACTGACTGACACCTGATTAATCTTTTGGAGTGTAATATCTGTTAGAATAAGGCAACTCTTAGCAAATATTTATTAGCAAATATTTTTTACATGTAGGATAGCCTAGCCTTTATAAGTTAATGAATTATTAAAGAAGACTTGAAGTTTGTTCAACACTGTTACCTTTCATATTTCCCTATTTTGAGTAACAAGTAGGCTAATTCTATAAATTTAAAACTTATTCTTATAACTTTTTAAAGAAGTGAACTCTTCAAGAACAATTTGAAGTAGCCTATCCCATTTTCATCACTTTTTTATGTTTATCAGTATGGAACGATCTTACAATGTCAACCCTGTTACCATGATTATTGATAACTAAAAACAGATATTTATAACAAATATCAACATTAAATTGTCTTTTAATTAATTGTAGGCTTGTATGTCAAATTAAACTGTAAAATGGTCAACCCTGTTACCTTTCAGTTTACCTGTTAGCCTACATATAGGCTACAGCGCAGTGCAATTTACGATCATTTAGATATCATTTATCAGATTACAAAAAATGTACTTTGAAAATAATTGTAGGCTATTACATAACAGACAACATTCATTTCATAAAAAGACCTATTGTTGCTAAATTTTACGTTTAAATCTGTGTTCCACAGCGAAATTACCGCAGTTTGGCGCGTATGAGATTGTAACTCCGGCCAGAGTGAATGAAGCCGGTGACAAACTGCCAACGGGCGTGCACTTCAAGAGGAGAAAGCGGAGTACCGACCCAATACCCGGCAACATCTCCCATCATTGGACCTCTCCGCACGTCTATTATCAAATATCTGCCTTTGGGCAGGACTATTACCTTAACCTTACTCTCGAGTCGGGATTTATTGCTCCAGTTTACACTGTCACGATGCTCGGAGCATCCAGTGAAGGTCATAATTCAGAAGAGGGGGAGGAGGACACGGAGTATCAGCACTGCTTTTATAAAGGACATGTGAACGCTGGGCAGGAGCATACTGCAGTAATCAGCCTCTGCTCCGGTTTGGTGAGTTTAAAAGATGTACTTAATTATATTATCTCTATATTAGCTTATAATAACGATAATCATTATCATAGGCTCTTTTATGCAATTCAGGTCGCAGTAAGCATTCGGGAACTTTGCAAATGTTCATATGTAGGCTATTTCAGATCTTTCGTAGCCTGTGTGACTGGGCTACATAATTATACATGAATAGAAATGTGGCGCAAGTTAGTCGGATACATACGCACCACTTTTGAGGCAGATCACTTAGAAAATATTTTCTCAAACTTGGTAGTACATCGACTGCTCTCTATAAATGAGCTGGGTGACGCACACTCATCAGTGGCATAAGCAGCAGCAGTATGCTGACGTCAACGGCAGTCCATATATGGGACTCAATGTCATCTGTTGATGTGAACGTAAGTTCGCGCCATGTAACACCGTTTCTCACAGATCAAAAGCAGTCGTGGGAACTAGAGTAGTGATTCGAATAGGTTCTTTCGAATAGTTTGTTTCAAAGAACCTGTTCAAAAACGTATTCAGCGGTTCTTTCGTCGTCACTTGGGCCATGACATCCCAGCAATGCATGCTCTAAAGCAAGGGTGGCGAACACGGTCCTGGAGAGCCACAGTCCTGCAGAGTTTTGCTTCAACCCTAATCAAACACACCTGAACAAGCTAATCAAGGTCTGAAGGGTTGCTAGAAAGTTACAGGCAGGTGAGTTTTTATCAGAGTTGGGGCAGAACTCTGCAGGACTGTTCCAGGACTGGAGTTTGCCACCCCTGCTCTAAAGTCTAATACATTACAATAAAAACACGTTTTTTGAAGTAATTTCATGTGTCCTAATACAGTCTGTTGCATACAGCCATGATTTAGTTCATTAAGAACATGAAATAATACTGAAATTAATTTACATATCTCAGCTGAAAATGTTTTAGCATGCTTAATAAACACTGAAAGTATTGGTTGTCTCAGTTCCAGGAACATTGTGATTTCACTTATCGTTTGTTGCTGCAAACTGGGAAAAAAGTTTTGTAAGAATATATGGTTACTTTTGAATGGCAGTCAGTGGAGAAACATAGCCAAGCTTTTACCATCATAATGGTGGCATTTACAAATATCCATTGAAAAGATTAAAACTAAAAAGAATGACTGTTCACAAATCGCTTTAACAATTGAGTATGGATGGAGGACACACAAACTCACATAAACTTATTAGTTAGGCCCATATGTCACCTCAACAAACCCCCAAATCCTGGCTAGATTTCATAAAACATTGTCAGAAAACAATGATTAATACAACTAGTCCATTGTTTTAAAATGTGTAGTCATGAGAGCTGTAGACTTTGAAAACATTGAAATATGGAAGGAACTGTGTCCTTAATTACCTGCATTTTCAATTAGTCTGATGTTTGCAGTCGATTTTGCTCTTAATCATTCTCAAGGACCGCAAAAACTGAATCAGCTGTTTGTCTAATTCAACAAAACATGAAAGAGAAAATGTAATGTAAAATTCAATTTTTATCTTTTATTTGATTTCAACCGACATTTTGAAGAAATTATCACAGATCTGATACAACATATCATTCCTGGATGGTTCCTTTCAGGGTTTGAAAAGGTTTGGTTACTTGTATAGATAACAACTTAGCATACAGTGCCTGTAGCAAAGATTATGTGTTATATGGTATTTAATGTCATTAATATTTATTGCACAGGTATTCTTATGCATACAATATTTTATAAGTAAATTAAGTCAAGCTTGTTCGTGATGGCCAGTTTGTATCCTTTCATACTTGGATGTATCGCCTACAAACAATTTGGCTGAAATCTGTTTTCTGTAATATAATGACCAACCTCAGAACTGTTATGTTTCTTCTTGAAAATAAGGGGAAAATTTACCATTGTGCTTCTTGCTGGCTTTATCTATTAGAAAAGTCACATTTCAAAACATTATACTTTGCAAGTATAGCAGAATGTTCTGATAGTTATCAGCCACATTTTGCATTCATTACCCCCCAGAGGCCAGTACACTGATATGCATGCAATGTATGTTTACTCTATCACTCCATCAGCCGCTTAGGATTTGTACATAAATAAAATCTTAGGGGGAAGTTGTAAGGGCAATTTACAGTCACATTTACAGAATGTGTGTATAGATTTCACTGGCCATGGACCAATTTAAACATTGCTGTTGTTTGTTTTAGCTTGGCACTTTCAGGTCACCAGAAGGGGAGTTTTTTGTGGAGCCCCTTCATAGCTACAATGGTGAACATTATGAAGAAGAACACATCAAACCTCATGTCGTGTACAGAAAAGATGCCTCAAAAAAGAGTGTAGATGATCTGACTGCATGTGAAACTTCAGGTGAGTCTTACCTTTTGAGTGGGAAAGTTTTGAAATAGGTATATTTTAAACATTAAAGCAAACCAATGATGGTAGTCACAATAACAGAAATTCACTGTTCTGTAGATACTGTTCTGGATCTTGCATCACTGCCTCTGTATTGTACTGACTCACTCAAAGGACTCCTATTATGTTTTTTACATTTTCAACTTTCTTTACTGTGTTATGTTGCTCTTTGAGCATGAAAAAGGTTCCATTTACCTATTTGTATGCACATTTAAGGATAATGCATTAAAAAACACTGGATGGAAATGCCAAGATGTGCATAAATTCTAAAAATGTGAATAAAAAACGTATGCGCTCAGTTGTAGTGGATAATGTTTTTATTTGATAAGAATGCATGCATATAATCTACGATGGAAACACATTTACCGAATAAATCCCTCAATGCGCAACAAAAAACTCACGTGACTTTGCCTCAACAGTGAATGTGATTGGATAACTGGACTAACTAGCTGACGAATTTCATCGCACAGCATCTCACTTGTTGGTTTGATCATTCTGAAATACCTGAGTCAAAGTCTGTGATCAGAATGATTTGGTATAATGACCTCTCAGAAGTGTCTCAGTTGCATTCCCAAACACCAGGCATCCTGGTGTAGGAAATGTAGATGTGTAGATGTAGGAAAAAGAGCCACAGTGACTGTCCTAATTGCAGCAACTTCGATTTTGGTTGCATTTTATTTGACAGTACGTGCACTTACGTTCACTTACAGTGTACTTACCTAAGAAAGTACTGGGTAATATAAGGTAACTACATGGGTTAAGGTTAGGTTTAGGAGTAGGTTCAGGGTTAGTACTAGTTATTACCCAGTTATTGTAATTACTATAATAAGTCTATAATATGTACAGTACATGGAGAACCGACCTGTAAAACAAAGTGCTGTTAAATTTACAACCTTCAGTGGAAACATAGCTTTTGACTTTCAAATACTCATAGTGCTATTCATATCTTTTGCATCCTTTGCTTTTCTATTTTCAAATGTCATTGAGTAGAAGTCAGTGGAACAGGAAAAATCATTTTGGAAGTTCTTGGTATCATTCCAATCTTAGTTTACTGCCACAAAATCCTGTCGACTCTTGCACTTCCTGTGGCCTGAAGATAAGGAAACTCAAGAGGCACAATACCATGAAAGCCACGTGGTGAGCTGCATTGTAGTAAAGTAATGCCAGTTTTAAGTGTTTGGAAATTCAGTGTTATAAAATACATTTAGATGGGGCTAATTCACACTGCTGTGTATCAAGATCACTCAATGGTGGCTTAGTTTTTTTTAAAATTGGTGTTGTGTTATTTAAAGGAAACGTTTGGCGCCTAAAAGTGCTTGGAGGAGAACTTATTTTAGATTGCATGATTTTTATTGAAAACTCCGTTGTGGCATTCTTTAGTGGAAGAAATAGGATTCATTTTGATTTCCATCATGTTTTTTTTGCAAAGCATTTTTGTGGAAAATTAATACCCATTGTTACACGTTGAGTAGAGGGTCAGGGTTGTGTTGAATTTTTGTCCTCTTTTAGGCTCAGGGAAATTAAGACTATCCTTTTCTATTTTAATATATTTAATATACTATATATTTAATATTCCTGTGATGGCAAAGCTGAATTTTCAGCGTCATTACCCCAGTATTCAGTGTGACATGATCATTCAGTAATCATTCTAATATGCTGATTTTGGTGCTCAAGAAACATTTCTTAATATCAATGTTGAAAACAGTTGTGTTGCTTAATATTTTTATGGAAACCGTGATTCATTTTTTCCCCCCGCCATTTTCTACAGTCCATCTGATCATCTAATATAGGTCATGATAAACCCTCCTTAGATTCATAATCACTTATCACTGGACATTACCCTGTGATATAGTGATAGTATAGTAGCCTACATGGCTGCTTTCATTCGTTATTTCCAATATATAGAACAGATTATATAATAAAATTGCTTTAATTCACTATATTTACAGTAATATTTAACATTATATTATTTGTATTGTCTCCTTCATTCTAGGACATATAAAGCCACAAAGCAGACACAGGAACAGACTGAAGAGAAAGTCGCCCTCAAGCATGCTGTCCGACCTGGAGACTCTTAATTCCAGACTCTTCTCTGCCCCCTTCCCCTCCTTGGAAAACAAGCACAACTCCCGTAATGAAAGCAGTGACTCCAAGCCACACCGGAGATCAAAGCGTTTCCTCTCCTACCCCCGTTTTGTTGAAGTCATGGTTGTGGCAGACAGCAAGATGGTGGAACATCATGGAAGCAACCTTCAGCACTACATTCTTACACTGATGTCCATAGTAAGTTCCGCCCAGTTATCAGTAGTCTTTTGCTTTGATGGGTCTGTGTCTGATTCTTTAGGTCTATGTGACAGATTGTCAGCATGGGGTGAATGTGTCTGACAGACTTGATGAATGTGAATATAAAACAAATAAAATCAGGTATGTTGCATGCACAGCATGCTTTAGATGCTTTTTCGTTGGAACTCACGGGGAGGTTAGATGACCTATATTTTGATCTTGGCAAAGGCTGCATTCTCAGCAGGATCTGGCAGCACAAGCTAGTTGTCAATGGCCAAGAAACATTTTTTCAACAGCTGAGGTTAGCGTCACGTGTTCAACACTACTTAATAACGGAGATCGAAGAGGTCTGTGTGTATTTGAGCTCAGAAATTTTTAAAAAATCAGCTATTTCAGGACAACAATAAATGTGTTCCATTTTAAGGGAACTCCACACTGGGCCTGGCGTCGATGCTATAGGAAACACCTCAGCATGACAGAGTCTGAAGCATCTGTGCAACTGTTCCAATCTTGATTGGTGCAGTGTCACCCTGTGACACAAGATGGCATTCCACAGAAGCTATAAAGTATACCCAGAACAAAGCAGCATTAGCTTCTGTGTCTTCAGCAAGTGCTATGTGTTTCTGTTCATCCTATTTGGTGTTTGTTTGTCCCATAGGCCACTATGATTATTAGAAAATTATGATGAGCCAAGCAATTTAGATCCATATTTATGTTAGAGTGGGCTGACTGCGCTCATTGTGAGAACACTCCACTCGCCTCTGGCCCGCTTTGATGAGAGTGGCCAGGTTCGTGCTTCCTATGATTCGGGTCCTGCGTCTGCGGCTTAGATCATGGGGGTCGCAGATGGAGCTTGTGGAGGAGTTTAAGACAGGCCCAACCTTTTCTCACCCACTGGTTCTAGTGCTTTCACTCGGGATACAGAAGCCTGGTCTGTGGCTTCTCCCGCCCAGAGCCCTCAGGAAATCGATCTGCCATCGGTCTTGTATACAGTAGAAAAGGGGTACAGAATCCAGTTTGGTTCTCAACCACCAAGGTTCAACAGGTTGTTTTCTATGGTAGCCAGCCCCGAGTAGGCATAGGTGCTTGAACAGGAAGTTCAGTCTCTTCTGGCAAAGGAGGCCATAGAGCATATTCCTCCTCCCAAGAAAGAGTCTGGGGGTTATGTCCCGTGTCCCATCATAGATCTACGTCAGTTAAACCGTGCTCTGAGGAGATACAGGTTCAAAATGTAGACAACACCTCTCATTGTGACTCAAATCAGATCTAAGAACTGGTTTGTCATGATAGATCTAAACGATGCATACTTATATTCACGAAGTGTATGGATGCAGCTCTGGCTCCTTTGAGACTCAAGGGCATCAATGTACTCAATTACATCAAGGAATTGTTAATACTAGCTCAGTCACAGAAGATGGTGTTTCGACATCGAGATGTCATCCTCATCCACATAAGGCGCTTGAGGCTAAGACTAAACTCCAAGAAGTGTTTTAGGAGTAGTTTGGGACTCGGTTACCATGCAGGCATGACTGTCTACTGCTTGTATCGAGTCAAGTCTCTCAGCATTGTGCAGAATCAGGCTAGGCCAGTTCTGAAATAGTTTCAAAAGCTGTTGGGACTCATGACAGCCACGTCCAATGTGATACCTTTTGACCTCCTGTGCATGAGACCCTTGATGTGGTGGCTCAAGACCAGGGGGCAACCCATTTCGCATGATCGTGGTTACTTGCAGATGACTTCATTCTTTGGTCATGTGGAAGAAACCCAGGTTTCTGTCCCAAGGACCTGTGCAGGGGGCCTCTTGTCATTGCAAGATGCTTACAACAGACACTTCCCTCACAGGCTGGGGCACAGTTCTAGGGTGCAGCTCGGCTGGAGGTCTGTGGAGAGGACATCATCTCTCTTGGCATATAAACTGCCTGGAGATGATGGCTGTATTTCTAGCACTGAAGTAATTCTTCCCAGATCTCAGAAGCTATCATGTCTTTGTCCATGCAGTCTCGTACATACATCACCAGGGGGCTCTGAGGTTGTGCCCTCTTTTTAGACTGGCACACCAGATCCTCCTGTAGTCCCAGGGCAAGCTACTCTCACTGAGAGAAGTCTACATCCCTGGGTACCTAAATCAGGGAGGAGACATCCTGTCGAGGCCGGGCTAAGGCCTAGGGAATGGAGAATTCACCCCGAGGTTATGGAGTCAATTTGGAGGCTTAGGGCAAGAGTGTATATTATAATGTACCATGTAACATATATAGCATTACAGTATATTGTAAAACTGTATAAAGAGAACCATTGAATAAAGGCCCAAATGGGCCAGATTTAAGTATAAACTGTTGAAACTCTCTCAGACTGGTAATTTGAGACCCATGTGATCAAGTAATTAGAAGCTTTGACAATGAATTTCAATTGTCTGTATTCTCTCACTCAGGTTTCCTCAATCTATAAGGATCCCAGCATTGGAAACCTGATTAACATTGTTATTGTGAAATTGGTCATTATAAAGAATGAGCTGGTAAGAGTTCTCTCTTTTTTTTTTCTTTCTTTTTTTTGCAGTTTGTTAATTAATGTCTGCATTAAGAGCTCTTTTAAATATGCTTAAGCAGTACTTTACAGTCAGTTCATAATTATGTTCGTAAGGGTAAATGTATTAAAAATTGTTATCATCTGTCTCTATTCTTCTGTAGGATGGTCCCACTATCTCTTTCAATGCACAAGCCACTTTGAAAAACTTTTGCATATGGCAGCAGAGTCAGAACCACCCGGATGACAACCACCACTCACATCACGACACTGCCATCCTAATCACAAGGTGAGAAAGATTTTTATTGGAGGGTTTAGATTTTGTATTTTTTCTTTACTTATTACTCGCAGGTGTTGAAGAAGTCTACAAGTCTAGTTGTGTGATATTTTGTGTCTTCTCTCCACATTGTGATTTTCGTACCATTCATGGTGTGGACACAATTTAACTAAACGTTGGGCATACAATTACAGAAAATACCAAAAATCAGTGCTTGTATAAAAGTAATTTGAGGAACAATTTGAGTTATTATTTATGGTGCTACAACTTTTCATTTTGGCTTTGTACAAGGGCAGAATGTACAATGTAATTGACAGCATAGACACATGTAAGTAAAATGGTATCCAAGTACTTCTTAAATAAGTAAAGTCTTGTTCTTTTTTTAGGCAGGACATCTGTCGAGCACGGGACAAGTGTGACACTTTAGGTAAATCATGTGAAAAGAGTGATTATGATCATATTGAAGCTGACAATGCGGATGATGTTGATGATGGCAATTACAGCTACATCTATAATTGATATTTCTTTATTTTTATGTTCTCTCATGCATTTTAGGTCTTGCTGAGCTGGGTACAGTTTGTGATCCCTACAGAAGTTGCAGTATTAATGAGGATAATGGACTTAGTACTGCTTTCACCATCGCTCATGAGCTTGGCCATGTGTGAGTACAATTTTTGTGAAATGTTTTTTTCATAAATTTGCTTTATCCTACTTAGTTGAATGTTTTGCTATCTAGAACAATGATTACAAAAATAACATTTTTAAGTTTTAAGTGTAGCTTAAGTGTCCAGATACTTTTTAGGGCTGTAATATCTCCTGCATTATAAATGCTATTTGTCATATGGACTTAACTTGAGAGGAGCTTTTATTATACCTAGAACTATATTGTTGTAATGATGGGTCGACAGAATGGGAATCCATTTGCAGCTTTATTTAGCAAAGGTATACAAACAGGTGGGACTTTGGGCAAGAGCATAAGCAGGGACAGGCAATGGTCGAGACAGGCGGCGAACAAACAGAGTCGAATAACAGGCAAGGGTCGAGACAGGCGGCTTTACAATCAGAGTCCAGATAACAGGCAGTGTTCAAGGCAGGCGGCAAGGTTCAACAGAGATAGACAGTCCAGTCGGTAACAATAGGCAGTACACAGGGAAAAACGCTTAGAAATGATCACCTCGGCAAATCAAGACTTCGCGAGGTAAGAATGCATGTGAGAGTGTTATATAGTGTGAGAGTGATTGAGTTCAGGTGTGTGTGCAATCAGTCCCAGGAATGAGGGCCCATGGGAATTGTAGTCCGAATCAATGAAGTTCAATATTCAGGTGATGGCTCCCTCCGGCAGTCCGGAGGACGAGCCGAAGGAGCCCCATTCATGACAGAGCCCCCCCCCGTGAGCGGCTCCCGACGCGAGGAAGTGGACGCCGGGGTCGACCCCGTGGTCGAGGGGCCGGTTTCTCCGGGTGCGTCCGATGAAACTCTTCAGTGAGTGAAGGGTCCAGGATATCATCCGCTCTGACCCAGGAACGCTCCTCCGGGCCGTACCCCTCCCAGTCGACTAGGTATTGTAACCTGCCACCCCGGCGTCTGGAGTCCAGCAACTCACGTACTTGGTAAGCCTCCTCGCCTTCGATTATCAAGGGTGGGGGGTTGCGGGCCTCGGCTCCTTCTGGCTCCCCTCTCGGACCCCTGGAGGGTTTCAGCAACGAAACATGAAATGTGGGAGAAATACGATAGTTAGTAGGTAGTCTTAAACGAAATGAAACTGGTGTGATCTGTTTGACAATTTGAAAGGGCCCTACAAACCTGGGACTGAGTTTACGGCATGGAAGTCGGAGTCGAAGGTCTCTGGTGGACAGCCAGACCCACTGCCCCTCGGTGTACTGTGGATTGCAGGGTACCCGCGGGGTCTTAAATGCATTGAAAAAGTCTTAAATTTGATAATCTAAAATTAAGGCCTTAATAGCCTTGAATTTGGTATACAAAGTCTTGGATTTCGTTACAAAGGTCTTATTTTTTTATTTATTTGTTTTTTTAACTTTTCCTAGGATTAAGTTCATACCGTAACAAAATGAACTGTTACTAGTATAGGCTAATTAAAAATTCATGCAGCGTAATGTTGAGTGCACCTCGCGCTCCACGTCATAGCAGTAAGCGCGAAAGCTCGCGCACCCGTTACTATGGTTACTAGGCAAGTGAGGTAAATTACTAGAGATGAGCCGGATACTCGGCTGAAACGAGTATCCGGTACGGATAAAGCACTCCTGCCGAGTACGAGTATTATACGAGTAATAGGAGTCAATATGCTCGGATAGAATGAAAATCATCATTGGGTAGCTGATTGTGTCAGCGTTCTGTGATAGTCTAGTCCAGTGGTCTCAAACTGCCGGCCCGCGGGCCATTTACGGCCCGCAACTGATCTCAAAAATAAAACATAATCCGGCCCGCTAAATTATTATTATTATTATAATTATTATTCTCTAGTACGCGTCACATACGCGGCCGCGCCGGCATTCTCCTTCTTTTCAATGCGCTTTCGCTCCCGTGGCGTCTGTCGTTGCTATGCAACCATGAGCCGCGCTCTCAACCGCGTCGCTTCTATTATGAGCGAGCTTGCCTAAATTACAGTAAAAGCACTCGACTTTAAGTCACGAGCGTCGTTTTAAATCACCGAAACGCGTCCGATGCTACCATGTCAAGAAACAGAAGAGTGTACAAATGTATTCAAGGGTTGTATTTGTTCTGTACAGTGTTGTTCAGTGCAAGATTTTAATTTTATTTAAGCTAGCATGAAGTAAAGGAAAACAGCCTACTTCCACTAAATATTAAAAACTAATAACAATGAGAGATTTTTATTTTTTGGCAAAATAAAGTTGATATATATAGCTTCAGTTTTTTGTTTATTTCTGACCCCTCCATGGCATCTATGAGTGTTGCTGGTTTTGTTCCTAAATTACTAATTTTTTTTATTCCATGCACCTTGTTGGATGTGAGAAGTTGCACCAGACTATTGCAATTAATAGTATTATATTAGTAGTATTATATTAGTATATTAGTAGTATTACATCAATTACATTAGTAGTATTACATCAATTACATCATAGTATTAGCCTATATAATTATATTACACTCTGTAACAATGAGAGAGACCCTGCTGTTTACATTTAGTAGGCCTATGGTAAATAAAATATTTATAGTAGGTATAAAAATATATGCCGAATTAATTATTTTCTAGGGTTCAAAATTTATACAGATTTGACATTTTCCCCTCATACTTCTGTCAGAATGGGTACGAAGTTGGCATTGAATTTCATTTAAAATGGTATTAAAAAGGTCTTAAAAAGCCTTGAATTTCATTTGGAGGATCCTGGGGGTACCCTGGATTGGGACGTCGGTGTCGGTTGGCCTGTATCTCCTGCCTTCGTACAGCTCGCTGTAGATGATGGTGAGCTTGGTTCCAGGACTCCTCACTTCTCTGCAACCATTCTGTAACCGATGGCAGATCAGATGGTTCACCCGACCAGGGGAACAGCGGAGGTTGGAAACCCATGTTACACTGGAACGGGGTGATTCCCGTTGCTGGTTTGCGGAGTGAATTCTGTGCGTATTCTGCCCAGAACAGGAACCGACTCCAGTCTGCTTGGTTGTGTTGGCAGTATGTGCGAAGAAACCTGATTAACTCTTGGTTCAAGCGTTCTGTTTGGCCGTTGGATTCTGGGTGATATCCTGAAGTTAAGCTGACGTTTACATTGAGGGTTTTGAAGAAAGCCGTCCAAACCCGAGACGTGAACTGGGGACCCCTATCGGATACGATATCTTCAGGTAAGCCATACAGTCGGAATACCCAGTTACACAGGAGTTCTGCTGTTTCGAATGCTGTGGGAAGTTTGGTTAGAGGAATGAGTCTGCATGCTTTGGAGAAGCGGTCGACCACCGTAAGGATGGTAGTGTGTCCTTGTGACTCGGGGAGGTCGGTGACAAAGTCGACCGCAATGTGGGACCAGGGGCGCTGTGGAAGTGGCAGTGGTTGTAACAAACCCGCAGGTGCCTGATGGGACGCTTTGGAGGTTTGACAGTTTGAACAGTTATTAATGAATTGAACAGTATCGGGAAGCATGGAGTCCCACCAGAACCGATTTTGCAACAGATGGATGGTGGCTGTGACACCTGGATGACCAGAACTGGGAAAATCGTGAACCTGATGCAGAAGCCTGTCTCGGAAGGGTGCTGGAACATAGAGGCGATTCTGGGGACATGTTGGTGGAGGTGCGTTGTGTTCATTGGCATGAGTAATTTCAGTGATCACGTCCCATTGAACGGGAGCGAGCAACAATGAGTCGGGAATTATCTGGTCAGCATGCTCTGTCTGTTCCACCCCCTCGTGCTGTCGGGATAGAGCATCCGCTTTGATATTCTTTGAGCCTGGCCTGTAAGTCACGGTGAATTGAAAGCGTGTGAAGAATAAAGCCCACCTAGCCTGCCGAGGATTCAAACGTTTAGCTGACCGCAGATATTCCAGGTTTTTATGGTCGGTTAGAATGGTGAATGGATGTTTCGCTCCCTCGAGCCAGTGACGCCATTCTTCAAGTGCCGCCTTCATGGCAAGTAATTCCCTGTTGCCCACGTCGTAGTTCCGCTCGGCCGCTGACAGCTTTCGTGAATAGAATGCGCAGGGATACATTTTACCAGGATCACCTTGGCGTTGTGACAGTACCGCCCCTATGCCCGTACTGGAAGCGTCAACCTCCACCGTGAATGGAAGTTCAGGGTCAGGATGATGTAGTATGGGTGCTGAAGTGAAACGTTCTTTCAACTCTTGGAATGCCTGTATTGCTTCGGAGGACCATACGAGGCGAGAGGATTGTCGTTTGGTCATTGATGTCAAAGGGGCTGCTACACCGCTGAAATTCCGAATGAATCGCCTATAGAAGTTGGCGAACCCCAGGAATCTTTGAAGCTCTTTCAAGGTTTGAGGTTGAGGCCACTCTAGTACCGCCTTCACCTTGCTGTCATCCATGGCCACGCCCTCTCGACTGATCACATAGCCCAGGAAAGTTGTAGAGGTTCGATGAAATTCACATTTTTCAGCTTTGGCGTATAGTTGATGGTGAATTAGTCGTTGGAGTACTGCCCGGACGTGTTGAACATGTTCTTCATAAGAGTTGGAGTAAATGAGAATATCGTCTATGTAGACGATAACCCACCGGTTGAGCATGTCCCGAAAGACGTCATTTATGAAGGACTGGAAGACGGAGGGACTGTTGGACAGGCCGAACGGCATGACAAGGGTTTCGTAGTGGCCAGTGGCCGTGGAGAAGGCAGTTTTCCATTCATCTCCTTCCCTGATTCGGATCAGATTGTAAGCACAACGCAGATGGTGAAGTAGGCAGCTTGTCTGAGCTGTTCCAGAGCAGGAGGTACCAATGGCAATGGGTAACGGAATTTCATTGTTATGTCGTTCAAACCTCGATAATGTATGCAGGGCCTTAAACCGCCGTCCTTTTTCTTGACGAAGAAGAACCCTGAGGCGGCTGGTGAGGTAGAAGGACGGATGAAACCTTTGGCGAGCTCCTCTTCGATGTATTTCTTCATAGCCGCTGATTCAGGTTGTGACAGCGGGAAAATGCGGCCTTTGGGTGGAGTGGTGCCTGGGAGCAGGTCGATGGCACAATTGCCCGGACGGTGAGGAGGTAGCTCTGTAGATTTGGCCTTGCTGAAAGCCACTGCCAGGTCGCTGTATTCAGCCGGTATGTCAGGTTTCTCGGAACTGGTTTCTTGGAGTGTGGTACTGTGAACAGGGAGAGGAGTGACAGTTTTCAGGCAGTTCTTGTGGCATTGCGTGTCCCACTGTACAATCTGACCTTCTTTCCAGGAGATGTGAGGGTTGTGTATTCGTAGCCAAGGTAACCCCAGGATAACGGAATGGTTGGGTGAACGGATGACGTAGAATCGGATTTTCTCAGAGTGTAGAATTCCTATCTGCAGCGTGAGCTCTGCGGTGATATGGGCCACTCTGCCTCCGCCGATGGGCTTCCCATCTAGTGCCTCCACTGTCAACATGGATTTACAGTCGGTTAGTGGAATATTATAGTCCTTTATAAAGGAATCTGACATTCCAGCAGCACCAGAATCCAGAAGGGCATGAGTGGAATGACATCGATCATTGATGGTAAGTTGAATGGGAATTTTGAAGCAGTTGTAGGGTTGGAATGAACTCACCGCTTTAGCACTGGAGGTTTGAGGTCGAACTGGGCAGTTGATCTTGACGTGACCCGCTTGACCGCAGTAGAGACACAGATGAAGATGCCTCCTTTCTCTTTCTTCGGGAAGTAGGGGTGTATACCCGAGCTGCATGGGTTCTGGAGCTGAACTGGTTGAAGTGGGGGTATGAACAGGACGTCGAGTCCACAGCAGATTGTCTACGTGGATGGCCAGCTCAATGAATTTATTTAGCGAACTGCCCTCGTCTCGACAAGCGAGCTCAGCTTGCAACTCCAGTGTTAAACCTCTGCGGAACAATAGCTTCAAAGTATCCTCGGCCCAGTTTGTTTGCGCAGCCAGGGTGCGAAAGTGCAAAGTGTATTCAGCAGCGGTTTGTTTACCTTGACTGAGTGAGAGAAGCTGGTCACCGGCACTCTTTCCTCCAGCTGGATGTTCAAACACCTCTTTGAAGTTGCGTAAGAAGTCCTGGAAGGATGGGAAAGCAGAGTTGTCATCTTTCCACACCGCGGTGGCCCACTCCAGCGCTTTGCCAGTTAATAGAGAGCAGACCAGCGAGATACGGCTAAAATCCGTGGGATACAGGGAGGGTTGCTGGTTAATGAACAGCGAACACTGCAGAAGGAAGCCCTTGCATTTAGCGGCCGTGCCATCGAATTTCTCTGGAAGAGCTAGACGAGGATTAACTGTGGGAGTAGCTGGCTCGTTGGAACTCACGGAGCCTGCAGCGAGTGGAGCGGCTGCTTAGGTGGGAGTGAATCTGAGGCCTTGAAGCGTTCTCACCAGTTCCTCCGTGAGTGATGTCAGTCGGTTAAGTTGGTGTTGATGCACCGCTAGTTGGTTGGCTTGGGCACTCAGTTCAGAAGAAATCTGCATGAAAGCTGCTGGATCGCTAGTCGGCGAAGTCTTCTGTAATGATGGGTCGACAGAATGGGAATCCATTTGCAGCTTTATTTAGCAAAGGTATACAAACAGGTGGGACTTTGGGCAAGAGCATAAACAGGGACAGGCAATGGTCGAGACAGGCGGCGAACAAACAGAGTCCAGATAACAGGCAGTGTTCAAGGCAGGCGGCAAGGTTCAACAGAGATAGACAGTCCAGTCGGTAACAATAGGCAGTACACAGGGAAAAACGCTTAGAAATGATCACCTCGGCAAATCAAGACTTCGCGAGGTAAGAATGCATGTGAGAGTGTTATATAGTGTGAGAGTGATTGAGTTCAGGTGTGTGTGCAATCAGTCCCAGGAATGAGGGCCCATGGGAATTGTAGTCCGAATCAATGAAGTTCAATATTCAGGTGATGGCTCCCTCCGGCGGTCCGGAGGACGAGCCGAAGGAGCCCCATTCATGACAATTGTCTATAAATAATTTCTTTACTATTGTATTCTACATTTTTTAAAAGTAAAGCTTTTAAAATACTCCACTTCTTCAATGTCCATCATTCTGCAAGTCGCTCAGCCCCCTTCACTACCTTTTTTCTATATTTTTGGTAGTGTGTCTTTCATGTTGGGATGTTTTGGGGAGATTCCATTGCCTTTTGTACAGTTCGATAACAGTGTGTCTGTGTCTGATATGCAACTTCTCAAGGTCTTCTGCAGAAATGACTAAACTACTCAGTTATACTCTGCTTGATAGAGTGTTGGAGTGTTTTTTTAGCTTAATAGTGTTGGAGGCAAATATTAATAATGCAAATAAATTATATCATGTCACATATAACAGTCTCATCCTCATTTAGTGGCTAACGTTTATCCCACAGTATTGACTATTGCATCTACACCAAATTCACATGTACAGTCATATGAAAAATGACCTCTAAAAGACCTTTAAATGAACTCCCTTTTTGAATTCCATTCTTATCCGGTGGCAGGTGGTGACATCAGTGCTGTGCTCTTGAGTTGGGATTTAGTCCTGGTGCTGTACAGTGTTATGCAGCGCGCACCACCTCTCTCCCCTATAATTTAACACTATATTTGCTAAAGATTTACTAAAAATATTTAATTTATTTACTTTTTATCCTTTATGGTATTGGATATTTAATTGTTCATGCTCATTCCTTCTATTTTTACATTTAGATTACCTTTGCTGTCATCTAACTCTACTAAAGTTAATCTTTAAGGGTGCCCTAGAATCAGTTTTTACAAGATGTAATCTGTAAAATGTGTCTGTGAAGTTTCAACTCAAAATACCCCATAGATTTTTTTTTAATTAATTTTTTTAACTGCCTATTTTGGGGCATCATTAACTATGCACCGATTCAGGCTGTGGCCCCTTTAAATCGCACGCTCTCGACTATAAAACAGTGCATTTACAAAGTTCACACAGCTAATATAACCCTCATATGGATCTTTACAAGATGTTCGTCATGCATACTGCATGTATGCGTCGGATCATGTGAGTATAGTATTTATTCTGATGTTTACATTTGATTCTGAATGGGTTTGAGGCTGTGCTTTGTGGCTAAAGCTAACATTATACACTGTTGGAGAGATTTATAAAGAATGAAGATGTGTTTATGCATTATACAGACTGCAAGTGTTTAAAAATGAAAATAGCGACGGCTCTTGTCTCCATGAATACAGTAAGAAACGATGGTAACTTTAACCAAATTTAACAGTACATTAGCAACATGCTAAAGAAACATTTAGAAAGACAATTTACAAATATCACTAAAAATATCATGTAATCATGGATCATGTCAGTTATTATCGCTCCATCTGCCATTTTTCGCTATTGTCCTTGCTTGCTTACCTAGTCTGATGATTCAGCTGTGCACAGATCCAGACATTAATACTGGCTGCCCTTGTGTAATGCCTTGAACATGGGCTGGCATATGCAAATATTGGGGTCATACATATTAATGATCCCGACTGTTACGTAACAGTCGGTGTTATGTTGAGATTCGCCTGTTCTTCGGAGGTCTTTTAAACAAATGAGATTTACACAAGAAGGAGGAAACAATGGTGTTTGAGACTCACTGTATGTCATTTCCATGTACTGAACTCTTGTTATTCAGTTATGCCAAGGTAAATTCAATTTTTGATTCTAGGGCACCTTTAAAAACACTTATAATCTCTAAAAACAATTTAATGACACTGTTAAATGTAATCGTTAGCAAATCTCTAAATAAATATCCATTCTTCATACTGTACATCATAATGTGATGCTTAAATTTACTTGTATTTAAAATGATTGATTTTAGTCTGTAATGTCTTATTTTTAATTTATTTAGAACAAAATAGTAGTTAGCCATTCATTTATTAATCAGATTTTTAGTATCTGTATTTCTTTATGTATTTTTTTATTTTATTTTTTTAAATTGACTGCCAATTAATCATCTTGCCGAATAAATCAGCCGTCACGACTTGTCTCTATTGGCTTTTTCATAGGATCATACAATAAATGTGAAAAGACCTGGTTTTGGTCAGTCTTACAGACTCTGTGTGGATCAGAGTACATGTGTCCTGCTCATTGTCTTGTTCTGTTTGTGTTTTTGATCATGCCCTCAGGTTCAACATGCCTCACGATGACAGTAACAAATGCAGGGAGGATGGAGTCAAGAACCAGCAACATGTGATGGCCCCTACACTCAACTATTACACCAATCCTTGGATGTGGTCCAAATGTAGTCGGAAATACATCACAGAGTTCCTCGAGTATGTAAACCACTTTTACTCTCAGTACAGTGACTGGATGTTATTGAGGCTGTGATGCTGGCTTCAACTCTTGAAGTTGAGCACCACTTAATGATTAATGTCCAGTGTTAGCATGCATTTGTTTTCATTTAAACATTCTCAATTGAGATGTAAAGGACGTCATCTGTAGCAAACTGAACCGATTCTCAATTTTTTTGTGTTCGGTCACCTACTGAGAACATTTCTGTTGTGTCTCTTGTTTATTTTATTTTCCTTCAGCTCATTTGTTTATCATTTCTCATTAGCACAGGGTATGGGGAGTGTTTGCTCGATGAGCCAGTTTCTAGGCCATACAGTTTGTCCCAGCAGCTGCCTGGACAGATATATAACGTCAATAAACAATGTGAGCTGATATTTGGGCCTGGGACACAGGTGTGCCCATATATGGTGAGAAGATCCCTCAAGGAATTGCAGAACATACTGACATGAGCCTCTTCTAGTGTGTATTATCTGGTCTGACATTATTTATGGACCTGTTTTTTTTAATAAAAGACCAAGATGAAAATCTGTTTTTTGGTTACATGAAGTAGAGCTTGTTATCCAGTTACATTCAAAGCATGTTACACATGCAAAAAACTGGCATCAGTACAAATTTTGTGTGGAAGAGTTAGATGTTAAAGCTGACCGTAAGTGTTTTGATGTTGTGCAGACACAGTGCCGGAGATTGTGGTGCACCAGTCCAGAAGGAGTCCAGCGTGGCTGCCGGACCCAACACATGCCATGGGCTGACGGGACAGAGTGCTCTCCAGGAAAGGCAAGCACTTCAGAAAACTACATTTACAACAACATTTAAAACCGCTCATTTCTTGGAACCCATTTGGTATTATTTAAAGACATAGTTCACCCAAAAATGAAAACTGTCTTCATTGACTGACCATCATGTCATTCCAAACCTTTTTGACCTGTGTTTCTTCTGTGGAACATACAAGACGATATTTTGAGAAAATGTTTTTTTTTTTTTTTTGTCTGTACAATGAAAGTCAGCAGGCTCCAATGTTGTTTGAATTCCAACATTCTCCAAAATATCTTTGAATACCTTCCAAAATATGTTGTGAAGAAGAAAGAAAGTCATACAGTTTTGGAACAAAATGAAGAAATCATTTTAATTTCTGAAGTTATGATTTTCATTTTTGGGTGGACTATCCCTCAAACTTTTTCTATTATGAAACAATAGTACACTTGGCTGGTTGCTTGTCAACAGTTTGCAGTATGTTAATAGTTTTGTATAGTTTTAATACCCTGACCCTGATACCAATTATGTCTCTTGAAAGAACTCCATGGAGTTAACACATTATATTTCTGCACATGTTGCAGTTGCAAAGCAGATGAAAAACAGATTGTAACTTCAAGCACATATTTTATCCAAATAGTGACCAAATCACTTCCACAATGACACTCGTCCACACTGATATATTGTTTTGTTTTTGCCCTTGTCTCTGTTTTACAATGTTTCCCAGATTGTGAACTTGAATTGCGTAGTGGTAATGATTGTGAACAGCGTCTTTCATGTTCTCTAAATGAAAAGCGTTGCAGATAGCATCACGAAAGGGCAATTTTACAAGGTTGGGGGGTAACGCATTACAAGTAACTTGAGTTACATAATCAGATTACTTTTTCAACTAACTCGTAAAGTAACGCTTTACTTTTTCAATTTACAAAAAAATATCGAAGTTACTTTTTCAAATAAGTAACGCAAGTTACTTATTCACATTTATTGACTGACAGCTCTCCAGTCCCAATGGTGAGAGAAATAAAGTGCAGAGGTGTTGTGTGCGCTGTGTATACATGATGGTGTCACGGACTGGTTTGCAGTATTCAATGCACGACGTAGAAGATATATTCAATAAAGTTTAATGGAGTACTAGGAACAAGGATCAGGGAAAATAACCAAGAAAACAACTACAAACACAGTGTAACATAAACAAAGCTAGACAAAGGACAGACTGAAACTAAGGGCAGCATTCAGTATTCCTCAAAATCAATAAAAACAGTGAAATGCAAACTTAGAATTTTACGCAAACATATAATAATTGACTATATTAAATTACACAAATGTACTTTATGTATTTAATCTCACTTTATTAACCATTGTCTTTGCTGCTGACCTTCAATGATCTAATTCAACCATAATTATAAGCAAAAATTACTTTAGATTAGATTTAGAAATAAGAACCAACTTCCTTCTCCTGTATCCTATTCTTCTTTAATCCAGAATGGCAGCACAGCTGATAGATTTGTTTGAGCTGTGCCCTCTACTGTACAGGCATAAATATGCTTTTCCTTCAGCCTGAGGCTTATTCATTTCACTTTTGGTGTGAAAAGGCCTTAACATTTGCCAAAAATATAACTTTTTTTTTTTTTGTTGTTATTAAAAAACAAACAAACAAGCCCAGCCCAGGTGAGAAAAAGTAATGCAAAAGTAATGTAACACATTACTTTTCATAAAAAGTAACTAAGTAACGCAATTAGTTACTTTTTTAGGGAGTAACGCAATATTGTAATGCATTACTTTTAAAAGTAACTTTCCCCAACACTGCTCAACACTAACTTGCTGCAAATGCATTGTTTTTTCTCTGAATGTCATATGGCTGAATTCATATGGAATGTCTTTTCTGTGGTATCATGCAACTTAATATATCTAGATACGCACAGGATCAGTCTCTTGCAGCTTGTTTTGATTTTAACAAAGGGACCACCCAATATATGTGGATTGTCTGGTAATCATTGGGTGAAACCGTTTTAAATCAAATCGTTGCATCAGAAAGCTTGACCCACGTGCAATGCAATGGCAAAGTAGTGCTGTAGCTTTGTTGCACCTGAAAATGTTGATATGAATCATGTGAAAGAGATTTGTATGATTAAGAAAACAATCTAAAGGACTTCATGTGTTTTCCTGCAGCTAAAACAGTAGGGCACGGTACTAGCAACGGCAAGATTCATGGGGTCCATTTCCAGGGAATGCAAGAACTGATTAAAAATGTAAATGTGTACCTTGAATGCAATGCAAGTCTCTTCAGATAAAAGCATCTGCCAAATGCATAAGTGTCATTTTGATTAAACAGTTTGTTGAAATTAAACACAACTCAGCCAACCAGATGCTTGACAAGGGGTGCTTTGAGCCAAACAAAAGAGATTTTGAATTGAATCTTATCTGTGTATCAACAGCATTCTTCATCATACTAGTTGGTGTACTTTATAACAAACAAGCAGTCATAACAGACTCTGCAATTATCTCATCTTTTCTTTGTTTTCTCCTCACTTGCAGCATTGTAAACATGGCCTGTGCATCCCTAAAGAGCATGATTCTGTTCCAATAGAGGGGGCCTGGGGTGTGTGGAGTCCCTTTGGCACATGCTCAAGGACCTGCGGAGGGGGAATCAAGATCGCTGTGCGCGAGTGCAACCGACCCATGTAAGTTGCTGCTCTTTGTAGTCTAGCATCCTCACTGGACTGTGAATTGGCACCAGGTTTCTCAATGTTCCCTGACAAATGGCAGCAGCAAAGCTATCTTAAAGAAGAATATTCTTCAAAAGAAACTGCATTCCCAGTGCACTTGGGTATACAGCAGGCTTTACTCTGTTTAAATTCCAGTCAGACAGAAACATGAGGATTTTGTAATAAAGTGTTCCCAATGTGACCATGTGCTCTGATTGTGTGTTTTTATGACATTTAGGCCCAGGAATGGGGGAAAGTATTGTGTAGGACGAAGGATGAAATTCCGTTCCTGTAACTCTGAGCCATGCTCCAAGCAAAAGAAAGACTTCAGGGAGGAACAGTGTGCCAGCTTTGATGGGCGGCACTTCAACATCAATGGTCTACCTCCAAATGTCCGCTGGGTGCCAAAGTATAGCGGAAGTAAGGGATTTAGTCCAATGATTGCAACTGGCAAGGGACCGTTTTCATAAAGATGAAAATCGTCATGTCATTACAAGCCTGTAAAACTTTCTTCTGTAGAACACAAAATGATGTGGCTTGAAGAATATACACGCAGGTCTTTTCTAAACAATGACAGATTATAGTGACTATGCCAGTTAAGCTCCCAGAAAAAAACAAATAACAAAAAAAACACTTGTTGTTCTAGTTTTCTCACTTGCTGTTTGCCAGTAGTCTCTGCTCATATGCCCTCAGTATTTGTTGAGAGTGTCCCTATAGAATATGTTTCTTAATTTTTTCAGTTTTTTCAACATAGTGTTAAAACACTACATAATTGCTTCGGTATGTATAACCCATATTAAACAATTCCCCAGGATTCCCTCATGATTTGAGACTTGATGATGATTTCAAAGTTTCCATAGTTTCAAAATCAAATTACCAAACACAATTAAATTTCAATTAACTTGATAATTGCATATTACAAAGATGTGATGAGAAACATATTATCAATGTCCTAAATACAGTAGGGCTGAGGTCAGACTGTATTAACTCTCTCATTGCTCTGTGTGCTGTAGTTCTGATGAAGGATCGCTGTAAGCTATTCTGTCGTGTGGCGGGCAGCACAGCTTACTACCAACTCAGGGACAGAGTTATTGATGGCACGCAGTGTGGGCCCGACACCAATGACATCTGTGTTCAGGGCCTGTGCAGGGTGGGTGCATTTGTGTGTCAATGAATCAACCTGAAGCAGTATTCCTGTATTATCCTATTCAAGTGTCCTCTGAATTAATTCTACATCCTGTTTCTACAGCAAGCAGGATGTGACCACGTGTTGAACTCCAAGGCCAGGAGAGATAAGTGTGGGGTGTGTGGTGGGGACAACTCATCTTGCAAGACTGTTGCAGGAACATTCAACATAGTGCATTATGGTAGGTGACACAGGTCGTCAGTTGAAAACAGTTCTGTTTATGTCAGTCAAAGTAACCCAGAGTTCAAATTAAGTTTGATTCACTTCAGTTCCATGCCGTTTAGCCCAATTTCAGACCAAAAGAACAATAATATTTTAGGAAGAATATTTTATTAATTCCTGCTTTTTTTTTATTTCCTTTTTTTTTTTACAGGTTACAATGTTGTGGTGCGAATTCCCAGTGGTGCTACGAACATAGATGTCAGACAACACAGCTACTCAGGGAAACCAGAGGACGACAACTACCTCGGTGAGCCAAGAAATGGACATTAAATAGAATAGCATATGACTTATTTTCATTTCTGCTATGTTGTAGCCCTGCACATGACATGCATGAAAAAAATATATATATCGTGGCCAAGAATTAAGAATTTTCTTTCATTTTTTGTTCCCTCGTTTTAAATAAATTGTGAGCACAATTTAATAATTCATTAACTTGATATAAATCAAAAGCTTTTATATTGTGCGCATGATTAAGTAAAATGAGGAAACTAATTATTATATCAAGCACACTTTTTGCTTAAAACTGCAGTACGCGATTTCTGACAATCATTGTTGAACACTGTTGATATTTGAAATCAACCCAAACAAATACACCCCTCCCTTCATTGCTCTGCCCCCAAAAGGCACAAACACCCAATGCAAGAGTGGATGTCTCTTTATTGTAGCAGTCAGCAGAAGGAAAGCAAAATACAAATGCAAATGGGGCGTCCTCCCTCTAGGCTTGCTGCGAAGTCGGTTACGGTGTTATACAAGGAAAGACAAAAAATTTACATCACTGCCCCCCAGTACATGAGTAAAAATTTTTGTTAGTCGTCGGCCGCACACACTCAATTAAAAACTGAACATGTCTGTCAATTACTGAACCAAACATATGCAACACAGATCAGCATGGTGTAGACACATTTGAAACGATAATACCAGGAGTAAACAGTAATGCATCAGCTGACCACTTGTGATCATCAAAAATGCATATTAATAACAGGTGGAAGGGTTTTTTCATGCTCGCTCGATTTCCGGGATATTATATATAATTTGCAGGCGTCAGGGAGCCTCTATCAATATGTGGGAGACTCCTGGATCTACCAGGAGAAATGGGATGTCTGTGACATTGTCAAATTGATTTGCATATTCATAAACAGTCCTAATTTAAAATGAATCAAATGTCTTTGCTAAAGTAGGCTAATGTGCTGTAAGTGAATAGATTAAATTTACTGCAAGCTTTACAAGAGGGTTTTTGCAAGCGCTCTTATAGACTTTTTTCATGTTAATGCTCCTGAACTTTGCACACCTAATGAAATATGTGATTTTTTTCAACAGATTAGTGAGCTGTGCACGTGTGCGTGTGCGTTTATTGATATCTTTGCATGTCTTTGTGTATTTGGCGTATATGTGTGTGTTTATGTATGTTTATCTACAGTGTATGTGTGGTTTAGGCCAAGACAGGAATGTAGACGTTTTGGAAAGGGTTTGTTTGAATGTATGTAGGTGGTGGGGAAGGGAAACAGGGGTTGGTCAGTGTAATGTGTGAAGTAGTGAGGAAAGTAACTCAGGAAATTAGCTACATAATCACATTAGTGTGCATTTTTGAAGCATACTGACTTCAGTAGAGCAAGACGTGGCCTCTTCACGGAATACTGGATTTCTTTACCCCGATTAGCCTAATCTGCCCTGACTGTTGCTAAATCTGACTGTAAATGAAAACGTTTTATTTCTTAGGTCATGCAGGTCTTGTAGTGAGACAAATTTGTGTTTAAAACAAATGGACACTGCTTGAGTTGTTTATCCTGTTGCATGCCTGAATATATATTTGCTTCGACTTTTTTTTTTTGAACGTAAAGAAAATAAAGCATGCATGCATGTTGTTTCATTTTTGTTTTGCAGCCTTGTCCAACAGCCGTGGAGAATATTTACTCAATGGAGATTTTGTGGTCAGTATGTTTAAAAGGGAAGTCAGAGTGGGGAATGCTGTTATTGAATACAGTGGCTCTGACCATGTTGTTGAGAGAATCAACTGCACTGATCGCATAGAAGAGGAGATTATTATCCAGGTAATATGGCTTCATATGAACTTTTATGTTGTTTAACATTGTGAAGTCACACAACTTTGCATTTGAACAGTTCAAAAGTGTGTCAGTAGTGTTTAAACTCTTTTGTAGCATGATATTTTCGGCCTAATTGTGTTTTTTTTTTTTTTTTTTTACCAACTAGGTGCTATCTGTAGGAAACCTCTACAACCCTGATGTCAGGTATTCCTACAACATTCCCATAGAGGACAAACCTCAGCAGTTTTTCTGGGATGCGTACGGCCCATGGCAGGATTGCAGTCTTTTGTGCCAAGGTGGGTGTGAGAGAAGCAACAAATATTTTTGTGAAACGTTTGCCAGAAACTTCAGTTTAGAATTCGGTAAACTTGAACCAGACGTATGATGCTGTCGGGTCATCCAGTTCAGTATTTCTTGGAAATTTGGAAAATGCAAAGGGGAACTTTCTTCTTTCTAGATCACAAACATGTGTTTGAACTTGTGTATGTCTTGTGCTGTATGTTATGTGCATCAGGAGAGCGCAAGAGGAAGATCTTGTGCAATCGTGAGTCGGATCGAGTGGTGGTGTCTGATCAGCGGTGCCATGGCTCTCCTAAACCAGTTGTGATCACTGAGCAATGCAACACAGACTGTGAACTCAGGTACTTGTCCACATTCACTAGTTCCGTAAACATTTAGTGTTTTATTTAACAAAAACATAACCATTCAAATTTTTGGGGTCAGTCACTGCTGTAAATTCAAAATATACTAAAATACAAAAAACATTTCTTTTAAATTGTAATAATATTTCACAATATTATTGTTTTTACTGTAGTTTTGTTCAAATAAATGTATCCTTTTAGACTTTTTCAAAAACTGACCCCAAACTTCTGACCAGTAGTGTATTTTTTGTAATGAAACCAGAAATTTAACTAAATGAGGTTTATCCTGGTGGCATTTTGTTACCTTACAGGTGGTACGTTGCTCGCAAAAGCGAGTGCACAGCCACATGCGGTCTGGGCATCCGGACTTTGGACATTTACTGCACCAAACAGAGCAGGTTGGATGGAAAGACCCAGAAGGTCGATGATCGGTATTGCAGCAGTCAGCGCAAGCCTGATGACAAGGAAGTGTGCCATGGAGACTGCAACCCTGGTGGATGGGAGTACTCCTCCTGGTCTGAGGTGTGAGAAATGTTTCTGATCTCAAATCAATACCTTTGTTCAATGGTATTTATGTACTTGGAAAAATATAGACTGTATCTATATGATGTGTAACTTACTATGAGGATTTTTTCTTGGTTATTTAGTGTTCCAGGAGCTGTGGAGGAGGAACGCGTCGTAGGAGTGCATTATGTGGAAAGTCAGAGGCTGATGACGAAAGCAAGTGCAACCCACAAGAAAAGATCACAGTCCAACCCTGTAATGAGTTCCTGTGTCCTCAATGGAAAACTGGAGACTGGTCAGAGGTAAAAAAAACCCAGCATGGGCAGCAAATGTAATCTGGATTGATGCAGACTATGTATAAATCCATCATGACTTATACCACTGCTAACATGTTCCTTTTGGATTCAAATGATAGTGTCTGGTGACATGTGGCAAGGGCTATAAGCACCGCCAGACCTGGTGTCAGTTTGGAGAGGAGCGTTTGGATGACCGTTTCTGTGACTCTTCCAAACCAGATTCGGTACAGACCTGCCAACAGCAAGAATGTGCGGCCTGGCAGGTGGGACCCTGGGGACAGGTGAGAACAACAATTTCTTTTATTGCTGCGAATAAAATATTGATTTGGTGCATGTCATGTTTAGGTATGTCAGGTATTACATTGAGTATATTTGATGCTTATGCCAGTGAAATGGAAATTCAAGCACATTGTGATGAATGCAATGTAATTTTCAAGAGTGCAGTCGTTGCTGGCAAATATTGTAAACAGATTATCACAGCTGCGGTGTGGGCGGAAAGCGACCACAAGGTTAGGGAATAGACAAAGAACAATATTTTGCACTGATGGTGAGCATCATGAGAATCCATAATCAACATTCTAAAATGCTGCTAAAACGTCTATGTAGAGGCATCATTGTGTTTTATACTTTGCAAAAGTTGTACAGAATCTGAATTAAAGATGGTAATAGACAGAATTGTTTGTCATTATGATGCATGTTAACTGCCTTTGAACACCAAAGAAGTAATATATACAGTACTGTTCAAAAGTTTGGGGCTGGTAAGATTTTATTTAATGCTTTAGTTTTGACAGAAGTCTCTTATGTTCACCAAGATTACATTTATTAACCAAAAGTATAGTAAAACAGCAATATTGTGAAATATTATTATTTTCTATTATTTTCACATGATGGCAAAGCTAAATTTTCAGCAGTCTTCTGTGTCACAAAATCCTTTAGAAAAAAATCGAATGTGCTAATTTGGTGCTTAAGAAACATTTCTTGTTATTATCAATGTTGAACACAGTAGTGCTGCTTAATACTTTTGTGGAAACCATGATAAAGTTTTGTCAGGATTTTTTGATGAATAGAAAGTTCAAAAGACAGCATTTATTTGAAATAGAAATCTTTTGTAACATCTTAAATGTCTTTATTGTTCCTTTTCAGTTCAATTATAATTTCTTTAAATATTATATAAAATGTAAGAGTTTTATATATAAGCAATATCACATTTGTAGCCGTGCAATATCGGTCTATATTAGCACAGCTGTGATTCGGTCATAGGTAATCACAGCCCTGCTGATATAGAGTGTGATATTGCATTTATAGAACAGTTTGACGACACAAGTTTGTAAATAAATAAGTAGTTCCTCTATTGTGAGCTAATAAAGTAGTTCCTCTATTGTGAGGAACTACTTCCTTCCACCACAGATTCAAATCTCAAGTTGACAGTATAACAGTTTCAGCCCAAGCCTCCATTATTAATTCTAAAACGTCACTTTAAAACTAGTAATGAAGGAACGCTGAGTTGTTTCATGTAGAGTAGAGTATTTGTCAGAGATAGTGTATTACCTGCATCTGATATTCATCAGGTCAATCAAGTAAATCATATTCATAATCACAAAATCAGTTTGAATGTCCGCCGAGGAAAGCGATATCTTTGTCTTTGTCCTTTTAACATTTAAGGGGATTTCCCCTGACAGCAGGGGTCAATGCATCTCAGTTGCATCTTGTAAGGTGTTGCTTAAAGTAAAAACAATGGCCTTGTTTACAACCTTGTTTCAGTCATTTTCAAAATAAGTCTTTGCATCTGACTTACTCATGAAGGCAGTCTTTGCCACTATCTAATGGTGTATTAACGTAACTTTCGCTGAAGTTGAAATCGCATCACTAATGGACCCTTTCTCAATACCAAATGCAGTATGTTATTTATATAAAATATTATTTATTGAACAATAATATTTAAATGAACAACAGTAGCCATTATAAGAGTATGAGGTTTGTACAATAGGAAATAAACACAAGGAAACAGTTTAGTCAAAAGTACAAAAGCAGCCCTCTAGTTAGTACAGGATATGATTTCAATGTAAATATAAAGTTATGAAACTTAATATATCCCTTAAGCCAAATTGATTAGCTCTGGAACAAGTAATAGATTAATAAGACCAAAGATCGCCCGTTTCATATACCCAAAATGCATTATACCTCATGTTTAAACACTATCTACATAAGGGCCAGCGGCAAATTCCCGAAGGAGTGATTCAAATGGTGAAACGGTTCCTGTGGTAATACTGGTAGAATATTGCATGGCTGGAAATACCTCTCAGCCAATCAGATTTGAGAACCAGAACAAACTGTTGTATAAATAGAATATTCCTAAACATGCAGCCCTGCGAATATCATCCATTCATGAATAATGTGTTTTCTGCCTACTTGAACAGTTTATGGCTTATCTTCAGAAAAGCAAATAGTTTCTTCAGGGGAATCACAGAATTTGCAGTGTTTGTGTGGGCAAACTATCTTTAAGTCCTAAAGTATGATAGAGATTAGACATCACTCTTGCATAGATTAAGCAATCATGATAAATACATGTTTGAGGTGCTTTACTGAAGCATATGCTTTCTAGCTGCAAATGCTGCCACATAAGCTTGACCTTGTTGCAGTGAAGTCAGTGATGAGGAAAAGAGATAAAGAAAAGAAGAAGGGTGGACAAATTATTGGCCCATGTCCCAGGTTGCCCATGCGGGTGCTTATCACATCGAGTCAATATGGACAGTCTTAAATCTGAACTTATTCTCCAGAATAAAGCATAGTCAAGGCATTACTATGTAATATTAAATTAGCCTAGGTACTGTCACTAACTGACCACCCTCTTTATTTGTGCATGTAGTGTACCACCACATGCGGCCAAGGCTATCAGATGAGAGCTGTAAAGTGTGTGGTTGGCTCATACGGCTCTGTCATGGATGACACTGAATGTAATGCAGCAACACGTCCAACAGACACTCAGGTAGGAGCTAACATTCATATTGACTCTCATTCATTTCTCTCTCACTCAAACTCAGAACTGTGTTATTTTTCATAATATGACTTTTGGAAACCATAAAGAGGTCAATCAGTCTATTAGAACAACTCTGTTCAAATTGCTGTATTCTTGGTGAAATGAAAGAACAAGAAGCCAGATTACAGGTTGCTTTTATCAACTAAAGCCACACCACAATTAAGACTCCATTGCAAACACTGTTTTGCCTGGAAATGGATATGATTTGTTACACTGATATATTAAATGATCCATTTGCATTGTTATTCATTTAGTTTGCATTGCAAACTAAAGGTATTGTATGAATGAATATACAGTATTTTGGAGGTGTTGTCGCTTGGGTATGTTCAAGTATTATCTAAGTTTTTATGCCATCCTGAAATGAGAAACTGGAAAAAAGAAAAGAAAGTGGGTGCAGGTACAGCCTGAAAGGCAGAAAAAGAAGTTTCCCACCCAGCATATTTATCACCTGCACTCAATAAGGCCTTGTGTGAAGGAAAAGCATGGGTTTACAAACACACATAGCATCAGGTACACAATAGGAAATAAAACTTAACTGGTTTCCCACAGTCTTGGAATATCTGGCAATATCAGGGAATGTGTGTTTTTAGGCCTTTAAAAGATATGGTAATTAATACAATTGTAAAAATCTTATTTTAAAGGTGCCCTAGATTGTTTTTTTACAAGATGTAATATAAGTCCTAGGTGTCCCCTGAATGTGTCTGTGAAGTTTCAGCTCAAAATACCCCATAGATTTTTTTTTAATTAATTTTTTTAGCTGCCTATTTTGGGGCATCATTAACTATGCACTGATTTTTTCAGCGCGCCGCCCCTTTAAGAGATGCGCTCTCTGCCCCACGAGCTCTCGACTATATATACATCGCATAAACAAAGTTCACACAGCTAATATAACCCTCAAATGGATCTATACAAGATGTTCGTCATGCATGCTGTATGCATGCTTCGAATTATGTGAGTAAAGTATTTATTTAGATGGTTACGTTTGATTCTGTGTGAGTTTGAGGCTATGCTCTGTGGCTAAAGCTAACATTACACACTGTTGGAGAGATTTATAAAGAATGAAGTTGTGTTTATGCATTATACAGACTGCACGTGTTTAAAAATGAAAATAGCAACGACTCTCGTCTCCGTGAATACAGTAAGAAATGATGGTAACTTTAACCTCATTTAACAGTATATTAGCAACATGCTAATGAAACATTTAGAAAGACAATTTACAAATATCACTAAAAATATCATGATATCATGGATCATGTCAGTTATTATTGCTCCATCTGCCATTTTTCGCTGTTGTTTTTGCTTGCTTACCTTGTCTGTGCACAGATCCAGACGTTAATACTGCCTTTCCTTGTCTAATGCGTTGAATGGGCTGGCATTATGCAAATATTGGGGTCATACATATTAATGATCCCGACTGTTACGTAACAGTCGGTGTTATGTTGAGATCCGGGTGTTTTCCGGAAGTCTTTTAAACAAATGAGATTTACTTAAGGAGGAAACAATGGGGTTTGAAACTCAATGTATGTCTTTTCCATGTACTGAACTCTTGTTATTCAACTATGCCGAGGTAAATTCAAATTCTGATTCTAGGGCACCTTTAAGAGAATTTTGTGAGTGTTTTGAATCAGTTCATTTCAGTGAATAGATTCACAAATCTGTCTGAATGATTCATTAATGAATCTGAATTGAATAGATTTGACAAGCAATCATAAATGATTGGAAAGATGGAAAAATCATTTAAAAAGACACTGGTCAAACAGTGTGGGAATTCTGTATTCTGTTTTTGCATTTGCATGTGTAGTTTTTCATGATAAGCTGTCGTGGTTATAACGTCTCTGTCTATATATTTCCAGTACAGATTTATATTTAATGCTCATTTAAGTTAATCTGCAGTCATCTGGATCTCAATTTTATCAACCTTCACAATCTACACATACCTGCAAAATTACATTTACCCCTCCCCCCTCCTCCAGTGTAATTCTGCTGCAGAGCTGAAGTGGCTGAACGCTGTGTTTCACAGACTATTTTATGAACTTTCCTGAGGCATTGGTTTTTATAGAGCTTCATTTTCACAAGGCTTTTATGAGATGAAAGAAAAAACCCTTTTTCCCACCATCAAGCCATCCAGGTTGATAAAAGTCTAGGAACATATACTGTATATATACATATATTGTAATATATACTATAAGAGACAGAGAGAGTAAAAAATGTAATAAATAAGGGATATTGTACAGTCAGACGGATTATCACAAAATAATCCCAGACAGGATGATCAGGACCCAGACGCAAAGCGGAAGGATCTTGTATCACCCTGGAGGAGTTTATTTTGTGATCATACCAGGATGACTAAAAGGGAACATTATCCCACATATTACACAGCTACTTACGAAAGAAGTAAATAAATGCACGTGAAATTTCAATCTGAGTTTTATTATTCAGTTATATAAAACATAAGCAGAAGCAACGAGCATAGATATTCAGTAAATCAGTTGCTATGTAGGAAAACGGTCAACTATACTATAGTCTTGATACAAAACTATTTGATCACAGAATGCCATGACTGACCAATCAGAATCAAGTATTCCAGAAAGATGTAAAATGATTGAGCAGAATCAGAGGGGCAATAATGCTGCCTTCACATGCTCTCGGAATTATTGTAAATACGAGTTTCCTAGGTAAAAATTGCACATGAACGCCCTCCCACAACTTAAATGCGATAAGCTTGTAATCACGACTAATCACGAAATGGGAATTATCAAATTTCCGATAGCATGTGAAGGCAGTATAAGTATAGGTAGGCGGGAGTGTGGGAGAGTCAGGAACTGAAAGGAGGGATAGGGCAGACAGTATGAGAAAGCGGGAGGCCCCTGGTTTAAAATCTTCTACTTACCATAAGGCGCAGTGACCCAGAACAAGTGATTCCAGCCAGTCAAGCATAAATCAAGCACACTGGCTCCAGCCATGAAGCCCTGCCGGCCTCACCCCTAGAGTCACAGATCTTCATTACTGAAAATTGGTTGTCCTTCTCCACTTCCTCCCTTCCATAGGATTGTGAACTCTCGCAGTGCCCTGTAACTCATCCTGTCATCCCAGACACCAAAGTGATGTCACATCCTGGTCATAAAACACAATGGCGCTTTGGATCATGGACACAGGTACATCCCTGCTAATGTGATGTATATGAATTACTAAATACTTATTATGCTAGTCTCTGTAGTATTTTACTGTAGTTATTGTAAAATGGTTGTTCTTTATAATAGTGCAGCGCCACCTGTGGAAAGGGCACTCGGATGCGCTACGTAAGTTGCCGTGACCAGCAGGGTGGAGTAGCAGAGGAATCAGCCTGCGCTCATCTTACAAAACCTCCTGCTAGTGAGGTGTGCTCCATAGTGGCATGTGGACAGTGGAAGGTTCTGGAATGGACTGCGGTAAATAAAATATACCTGTTTTTTTTTTTTTTTTTTTTTATCTTATTGTAATCTGTTAAAGCTTAAGTTTGTCAGTTTTGCACCGCTAACATCACCAATCAGAATTACAAAAATAATGATTGTTTTCAAATATTTTATTACTTTTTAATTTAATCACTTATTTTATTACTCAGATATTTTATTTTAATTTAACCTAATTTTTTTTTACATTTATTTAATTTAATTTAATTTTATTTTATTTCAGTTGAAGCAGGAAAATCTCCAGTAAAATTTACGAATTTACTTTAGGGCTGTCAAATGATTAATCGCGATTAATCACATACAAAATAAAAGTTTGAGTTTGCCTAATATATGTGGGTGTACTGTGTGTAATTATTATGTATATATAAATACACACAAATTAATGTATATATTTAAGAGAAATATGTTATTTATGTATAATATAAATTATATAAAAATATAAATAAATACATATACTTGTAAATATTTCTCAAATATATACATGAATGTGTTTGTATTTATATATACATAATAATTACACACAGTACACCCACAAATATTAGGCAAACTCAAACTTTTATTTTGTATGCGATTAATCACGATTAATCATTTGACAGCCCTAATTTACTTATTTGAATTGTGACCTAGAAATAGTGCAGAAACTTAAATATACTTAAACATTCATTTCCCCCATAAAATATTCTCAAGTTTATTTTTTAAGATTAAATTACATTTTGTTTTCTCAGACATTTGGACCCCACTGTATTTATTCAGTATATATGAACTATATTAACATGCCACTGTGTTAGCCAGCATTCTTTCAACACTGTAACTATTGTATTTTCATTCACAGCTGTTCTGCAGCCGAACATTCTAGACCAATGACCTTGATCATTCTGCTCTCATTCTGGTGTTTAGAGCTCAGTTGTAATTGGAAACTGATTGAGAGTTCATTTTTTGTGGGTCTTGTGTGCAGATGGGGTTCGGTGTGCATACTGTTCACATTTATACAGGAAGACAAGAATTACTATGGAGTAGCTAGATTGCTTTAGGCCTCCTGCTTTCCACTGGTTTAAAATTGAGACAAACCAGTAAATCAACATTACATAATCCATGTTGCCGTATCTGAAAAAGTCCAAAGAACTAAACTAAAGGAACTGTTATTCTTTTTTCATTTCAATTTAAAGGTGCCCTAGATTATGTTTTTAAAAGATGTAATATAAGTCTAAGGTGTTCCCTGAATGTGTCTGTGAAGTTGCAGATCAAAATACCCCATAGATTTGTTTTTATAAATTTTTTTAACTGCCTATTTTGGGGCATCATTATAAACGCGCCGATTTTATGCTGCGGCCCCTTTAAATCCCATGGTCCACGCCCTCAGAGCTTGCGCTTGCCTTAAACAGTGCCTTAACAAAGTTTACACAGCTAATATAACCCTCAAATGGATCTTTACAAAGTGTTCGTCATGCATGCTGCGGATTATGTGAGTATTGTATACTGTTATATTGTTTACTTCTGATTTTGAATGAGTTTGATAGTGCTCCGTGGCTAACGGCTAATGCTACACTGTTGGAGAGATTTATAAAGAATGAAGTTGTGTTTATGCATTATACAGACTGCAAGTGTTTAAAAATGAAAATAGCGACGGCTCTCTTGTCTCCGTGAATACAGTAATAACCGATGGTAACTTTAACCACATTTAACAGTACATTAGCAACATGCTAACGAAACATTTAGAAAGACAGTTTGCAAATATCACTAAAAATATCATGTTATCATGGATCATGTCAGTTATTATTGCTCCATCTGCCATTTTTCGCTATTGTTCTTGCTTGCTTACCTAGTCTGATGATTTGGTTGTGCACATCCAGACGTTAATACTGGCTGCCCTTGTCTAATGCCTTTTATAATGTTGGAAACGTGGGCTGGCATATGCAAATATTGGGGGCGTACACCCTGACTGTTACGTAACAGTCGGTGTTATGTTGAGATTCGCCTGTTCTTCGGAGGTCTTTTAAACAAATCAGATTTATATAAAAAGGAGGAAACAATGGAGTTTGAGACTCACTGTATGTCATTTCCATGTACTGAACTCTTGTTATTTAACAATGCCAAGATAAATTAAATTTTTTCATTCGAGGGCACCTTTAAGTAATAGTTCATACAAAAATGTAAATCCATTAAGCCATTACGTAGCTTGACAGTCTTTCTAAGTTAAAACTGTAGTAGGTTATCTTAAAATCAGCATGAAACGGAAGTTGCGATAGTTCTTCTTTATTGTAACATTATATTTGACTGAAATGGCTTCTCGAACAAGAGAAAATGTAGGGCTGGACTTGATTTTGTCAATCGGGAACGGTTTGGATGGTTGGTTTGTTATTGTTTGCTTTTAGTGGATCTCATGTGAGTTACAGATTTTTGTTTTGTTAGTTATTTTGATTAAAGATTACAACAGCACATATAAATGAAAAAATAATGATGTGCATGGATAAATAATTTAAAATAAACACTGCAATATTTCAAAATGTATCTGTTTGTATTTGTAGTGCTCCGTATCCTGTGGTCAGGGTAAAACTACACGGCAAGTAGTGTGTATGAACATCAGCGATCAAGTTGTGGAAATGAGTGAGTGTGACCCTGATGATCAACCAGCAACAGAGCAGGAGTGTGCCATGCCCCAGTGTCCGTCTCGCTCCAGCGACCACGGGGGCTTTTTACCTAACCCTGATTCTCGGAAAAAAAATGTTCCCACCGGACGAACTGACCGTAATAGAGCTGGCAGGCCCCAGTCGCATCAATGGAGGACCGGACCATGGGGGGCGGTAAGTACCTCTAAACATCTTAGAATGATTACATCTCTGCATGCCCTGCCCTGTATGTCTCTGATATTAGATACAATCCACCAATCCAAAGACAAGTCCTGTTAGAGACCTTTTGCCAACCCAAGAACAGAATGACATCTAAGGTGTTGTACTTGAACTCTCCAAGTCAACCAGAGAGCAGCATTTCCTCTGTTTGATAAATGATGCTGTTTCCTTCAAGATATCAGTGCTTTAAATAGTCTGTAGCATTCAAATAACAGCTAAATATTGTGCAGTATTTGGGAAGCTCTTCCTCTGTGTCTTAAAGTAGGTATTTGTAGACCTTTTGAACATTGTTTCCTTTATAGCTATATATAATTTGTATCCTTCCGAGTGATAGTAATCACGAGGAATTGAATGATTTTTGTTACGACTCCACTTAATAATTTGTGTTTTTTAAGATTTCATTAATGATACTTTAAATCTTGCGATCTATTAGCAGACATCACGGTAACAGTTTTCGCTCTGACCGATTCAATCAGTTGTTAGATGTATTTAAACTGATAAGTCAAGATTTTGACACACGATTCCTGAGTCTTTTATGACAGATTCATGAAAAAAGAAAGAAAGAAAAAACCTAAAAAAGCACAAAAGTGTCTTTTTTTCTTGATCTATGCTACATGTACACTATGTATAATGTTCAAAAGTTTGGGGTTAGTAAGATTTTTTGTTGTTTGAACGATATTAATATTTTAATTCAGAAAAGATGCATTCATTTGATCAAAAGAGACAGTTAAGACATTTATAATGCTACAAAAGATTGCAAATAAATGTTTTCTTATTCATCAAACAATCAAAAATGTATTAGTTTCACAGTAATTAGAATTTAACTGCAACATGAAGATGCATTTATTTATGACAGCGGCAATTTGCACTGTGCAAATAGTGATAGATGCTATTTACACTAAGTGAAAATAGCGATATATTCTATTTACAGTAAGTGACAATAGGAGCATTTTTCTTAAGCGATGTTATTTACACTAGGTGAAAATAGTGTTAGATTCTATTTACACCATGTAAAAGTATCAGTTATTTGCAATAAAAGTAAATAGTAATTAGATGCTATCTATACTTTATATTGGCAGATACTATTTGCACCTCAGTATTTATACATTAACAGGATGCAATAATATAGAGTGTAAATAATTATATTTATTAAAGCCAGGTCTGTGAGCCTTACACACTACTGCTGCACCACTGAAGACATTGAATTTTGTGCGTCTTTTTTCAAACATCCAACCAGACATTGGTGGGCGGAGCTAGTGTAAAGAGTGTTTGCCAACAGGGGATGCTATTTGCACTTAGTGTAAATAGACACTCGATTTATGGCATGTCTATGTATTATGTTTCTCTCTTATCATATTTAATTCAGACCGCAAGTTCAGAACTTAGTCAAAATGTCATATATTTTGCCAGACCATCAAAAGCATTTTATATGCTGAACCATTTCTGAAACAAAATGTCATTTGGGTCTAGTCTTTTCTAAAAACAAAGGAAAACCCCACTTCTTGATTCCCAGTGGTAATTTTTCTCATCAAAGAAATCTGTGTTGGTCAGTGTTTGTACATTGACGTATGTTTTCATATACGATCAAAGCTAATGAAATTGGTCCAGTGAGAAATGTGCTTAAGTTTTTGATTGTGTGGCCCTTCTCTTATTATGTAGCTTCTGTTTCTCTTTCACACCTCTTCAGTGTTCAAGTACCTGTGCCGGAGGATTCCAGAGGCGTGTGGTGGTGTGTCAGGATGAGAATGGCTACCCTGCCAACAGCTGTGATGAAAGCACACAACCCACAGAGCAACGCTCCTGTGAGTCCGGCCCCTGCCCTCAGTGGGTCTATGGCAGCTGGAGTGAGGTGAGTTGCTCTGAATTTAATTGAATTGAACCTCAATAACTGTTCAAAAGTTTGGGGTCTTTTTTTTTTTGGAAAGAAAAAAACTTTTATTTAGAAAGGATACATTACATTGATTAAAATTGACAGTAAAGACCATTGTTACTGTAACTGTTCTTAACTTTCTATTAATCAAAGAATCCTGAAGAAAAAATGTATCACGGTTTCCACAAATCATGCAATCTTGCAGTCCATTAGCTCTTAGCAAATCGAAAGACTAAGGCTTTGATCACATTACATACAATTTCCATTTTATTCATGCATTTACATTTTTAATTATATTTACAACTTCATACAAATGTGCTTTGTATCTGATTTGTGAAATAAATTTCTGGCAGTAGGATTAATAGAATTTCTTTGCTAAAACAAAATAACAAAAACAAAAATTAGTTGAGTAGGATAGGCTAAAATAACTGATTTGGTCTATCTAAACAAAGCCTTAGAACTGTCCCTACTCAGAAAAACACTAGCCGCTTTTCCACTGTCGGGCCAGTGCGAGCCAGGGCTTTCAATGGGCCGGGCTGAGCTAATAGCCTCGGACCTGTAGCATCGAGCTCAAAACCATGCTGGGTTTCCACCGTCGGGCCAGAAGCTCAGCAGCACTTTGTTAAAATCGTAAATTGTTAAAATAGTAACTCGCCTCTCTAGAACAAAGTCAGACAAACCCATAATTTCACCAACAAATGGAAGTTTTATCAGAAAACTAATCAGAAAGAAATCACTGGAAATGTGATCGCAAAATGAACATGATAAAAGCAACCTTTTGTTGGCATTTTTGTTGTTTACTTAAAGATTTAAAACCCAAGCATTGATGTTTTACCACAGTTTTACAACAATAAGTGATACATTGATTATAATGATTTAATTTGTGTCAAGATTGCACATTGGTCACACAGAAATAAAGTGTTATTTACCATTATTTCACAAAAGAAACAGGACATGCGTTCAGTCGCTTCTGTTTGTTTATTTATAGTCACAGGACAATACAGGCGTGGACAAAATTGTTGGTACCCTTGATAAATATGAACAAAGATGACTGTAAAAATCTGCATTGTTTATCCTTTTGATCTTTAATTAATAAAATTAGGAAAAGAATTGAAAGTGGGGGGAAAGTCACATTATGAAATAAATGTTTTTCTCCAAAACACGTTGGCCACAATTATTGGCACCCTTTTATTCAATACTATTCAATACCTCCTTTTGCCAAGATAACAGCTCTGAGTCATCTTCTATAATGCCTGATGAGTTTGGAGAACACCTGACAAGAGATCAGAGATCATTCCTTCATGCAGAATCTCTCCAGATCCTTCAGATTTCAGCTCCATGTTGATGCTGCTTCTCTTCAGTTCACTCCACTCATTTTCTTTAGGTTTCAGGTCAGGGGACTGGGATGGCCAGGGCAGAAGCTTGGTTTTGTGCTCAGTGACCCATTTTTGTGTTGGTTTTCATGTTTGTTTTGGTTTATTGTCCTGATGGAAGATCCAACTATGGCCCATTATTGGATTTCTAGCAGAAGCGGTCAGGTTTTGATTTTTTATCTGTTGGTATTTGATAGAATCCATGATACCATGCATCTGAACAAGATGTCCTGGACCTCCAGCAGAAAAATAGGCCCACAACATTAAAGATCCAGCAGTATATTTAACTGTGGGCATGATATACTTTTTATCCATGTGTGCACCAAACCCATCTGGTGGGTTTGCTGCCAAAAAGCACTTTTTTAGTTTCATCTGACCATAGAAGCCGGTCCTGTTTGAGGTTCCAGTCTTGTCTGACAGCTGAATATGCTGGAGATTGTTTCTGAATGAGGGCAGAGGATTTTTCTTGAAACCCTCCCGGACAACTTATGGGGATGTAGGTGCTGTTTGATCATTTTTTTAGGCTTTCTGAGACTCAAGACTCAACTAATCTCTGCAATTCTCCAGCTGTGATCCTTGGAGAGTCTTTCCTCCTCACTTCACATTAGGACGATTTAGACACACGTCCTCTTTCAGTCAGATTTGTAACATCTTTAATTGATTGGAACTTCTTAATTATTGCCCTGATAGTGGAAATGGGGATTTTCAATGCTTTAGCTATTTTCTTACAGCCACTTTCTATTTTTTTTGCTGCACATCAGAACTATATTCTTTGGTTTTACTCATTGTGATTGATGATTAAGGGAATTTGGCATTTGTGTTTCCTCATGTTTATACTCCTGTGGAACAGGAAGTAATGGCTGGACAATTTCATGTTCATGATCACTCTGGTGTACTAAAAAAAATGTAAATGGGAATTTATGAATGGGAATATACTTCAGAGATATTTTACTCATAAAAAATTCTAGGGGTGCCAATAATTGTGGCCAATGTGTTTTAGAGAAAAGCTTTTATTTCATAACATGATTTTCCCCCCACTTTCAATTCTTTTCCTTCAGTGAAGGTTTTGATTTTTGCTAATTTTATGAATTAAAGATCAAAAGGATAAACAATGCAGATTTATTTTTACAGTCATCTTTGATCATATTTATCAAGGGTACCAACAATTTTGTCCACGTCTGTATGTTTACATCACATTTAGAAAGAATCATTTCTACAAATTTTTACCTGAGGAGCTTTAGCACTCTCTCCAATGACAGTCCCAATACAGTTATATTTTCAGTCAGAGAAATAGAGGAAGCTCCCGAAAAACCAGACTTGCTTTATTTTATGACATAAGCCTATGCAGAGCTAAATATGGATATCAGACAGTCTGGTATAAAGAGACTAACGTACTGACAGATAAAATAAATACACGATTGTGACAGCCAAGCGGTCATATTTAACATGTTTACTATGGTAATGGTTAGTAAAATGATTTGAAACATCTTTAATGCTGATGTTAGCTGGTATATTAAATCATCCACGGCACTGCCATCTCCAGACTCAGCTAAACTCCACCTTTGTTTGTAACCACTCCTCAGCCAGCGAGCTGGCCTGCTTTGGACCAAGGTATTCAGTTGGCCAAAAAACCCTGGCCGTTGGCCCAGAGAAAGCCCTGACGAGGTACCATTAAGCCCCAGAAGTGACAGTGGAAACACAACTGGCACACACTAGCACGCCTGCTTTAGGCCCGGCAGCGGAAACGTGGCTACTGTGATCTTATGACATTGTGACATTATGGACATGTGGTCCAAGCCATATTTTGAAAATGCAGTCTTAACCCTCAGGTTGTGTTCGGGTCATTTTGACCCAGAGAGGATTTTGTTTGTCCTGAAAATGCTAGTTGTCAACGTTATCGCATTGAACTAAAATTTTGCTCACATAGGGTATAACTACTTCCCCAATTTTTTTGAGAATTTTTGTCATTTTTGTTTCCTTGGTACACTTGGAGTTCCCAGTCAAAAAATGACCGGCGTACAAAAATTAGCTTATAAATCTCTCATTACTCTATATTATCACATAACATCCTAAGAGATTTATAAGCTATTTTTTGTAGGCCAGTCATTTTTTGAACAGGAACACCACAAGTGTGACTTTGTTCCATTTTGTACAAAATAAAAGCATATCAGAAGAAACTTCCTGGTTAAACAGTGCAAATTGTTTCCATACTTTCCAAATTTATCCACAAATAATGCTTTTTTCACGCAAAAACTGAGGTATATAAGCTCAGATCAATGAAGCCTACAATCAATCGGTTCCAAAAAGAAATACAAAATTGAAAGAAAACAATTTGACAAAAAGATTGAATCCAGTGTTTGGTGATAATACAGCATAACGAGTGATTTACAGGGTTTCAACACAGCACAACACAACACAAGGGTTAACAAAGATTATATATGTTAATGAAACAAGACTTTCACTTTTTTTTCTTACTCTTACTCTGCTTCTGCCTCCCTAGTGTTCAAAATCCTGCGGAGGAGGGATAAAGACCCGGTTGGTCACTTGTCAGCGGCCCAACGGGGAGCGCTTTAACGATCTGAGCTGTGAAATTCTTGACAAACCACCCGACCGAGAACAGTGCAATACTCAGTCCTGCTCTAATAACCCTCACTGGAACACAGACCAATGGAGCTCGGTACGCTCGTAACTATTTTAACTTTTTCCCTCCATAAGTTCTCATTCTCACAACATGCCGAAGTTTCTTTACACTCAAGACATGAAGAAAACAAACTGAAACTCAATTGGTTTGATCTTTGAGTAAGCAAATGTCTGGTTTTAGCTTTTGCTGCTTATTAGCAAGTTTCGGTTGCACTTAAAGACCTACCAAACATGCAGTTAAAAATTGTTTTCGAGTTTTGTTTCCTGACTGAAAAAGCGAGCATCTTTTTGGTCGATGTGTTTGTTTGAATCCCCCCCATTTAATTTTGTTTTCCCCAATGCAGCTGTATTTTTGATAAATACAAATCATTTTGAGGCCTTTGTTGTGGCTTGTGTTGAAAACACAGTACAGTTGTATATACAGTAGTATTTAGAATACATGGGAAGTATCACTTTTATTGCTCCACTGCAAACATCTGAAACATCTGGCCACAGGCAGTTTACTTTATTATATTGAAACCCTTGAAATCTCTCTGTGCTTTTTCTGATGCTCTTCATAATTCATTTCTCATGAAAATTGACTTCAACCATACCTCACATGAACTCAGCTAGCCATTGACCTTTTTAAAATATATGATGGTGCTTTTTCAGTATAAGGGAGACTTTGTGAAATTCTGTCTATAGTTGCTATATTTTTGTATATTTAAGATAACTTACTGAAGAATATTTTTTTTTTAAAAGTTAATACAAAAAAATTGTGACGTAATCTGAATCAAATGTAGCTTTGTTCATTTTATGTATGCTGATTTGTTCTGATATTGTAATATTTTTCTGGGTTATTTACAAAAATCAGTATTATTTCAATTTTGTGTATAAAGCAACAACAACAACAAAAAAACATGTTCTAGTCTAGTGTGTAAATTCCTCATTGCATTTCCCTCAGACCCAGGGAAGGCCAGTGTTTTTTTTGTTTGTTTGTTTCTTTAATTCTGCTTGTTGGCCAGTTACATGTGTCTACCTCATTCTCAACGAACAGCCCCATATCCATCTTCCGTCCACTTTATATATGTAAATGCGAATAATAAATGCTAAGATATCCTATAACATCCATAATCTTGCATGGATATAATACTGTATATACAGAAATATACAGTGCTGTGAAAAAGTTTTTCCCCTCACAACAAATGACACAAATCATTATAAAATGTGCATTCCAAGTGTGACTTATTATAATGTCTTATTGATGAAATGCCAGTCCAATATCTGTATGCCCTAAAAACTACAATTTTCATGTGTACGTACTTTTTCACAGCACCGTATCAACACAAATTTGTATTTTTTCCAAATACGCCATGGTGCTATAGTGTCTGTGGTGCAATTCCCTTTCATGACATGGTCTGTTAATGTCGCCAGACTGAAAATTAAGTGGTTTAAATCAAATGGCAGTATTGATGAAGGTGTGCATGAACATTTCTGTATATTATTGTATGTATTTGTATTTATTTTTGCTGCCATATGTTTTTCCTTATTTGTTTGAGCCTGTTAATGATTTTGGTCAAATTAAACAATTGCAAGGCTTTATTTTACAAATGTTATTTTATTATTATTATTGGTGTTGTTTTGAAAAGTAGGCAAAATTTTGTAATTAATTAATATTACTAGTTGATTTGTAAATTAGTTAACTAGAAATAAGACTTTGAATGTTGAATGTCTTGTATTATTTGGAAGATGTTCATTTTTTAAAAAGACAACATTTTAACTGCCAATTGTGCATATATTTTCAATATGTAATGAATGAAAGAAGGTACAAAATCACTGAGCTTAATATCTGTTTTGTGGTGTCAGATCTTTAATTCTGTATATATTTATATTTTTGTGTTTTAACCTGCTGCTTTTATTCATTTCTCATCTGAATGGGACGTCTACATTACCTATTTTAATTATAGTTGAATGGGGGTCTTTTTTTGGTGCTAACTCACCTCAGTACCTGTAGAGGAGGTCTACACCCGCTGGCTATTTTCTTTTGGACGCCGCAGGATATTAACCAGCACTGATGGTAGTGATATGGTCACAGTCAACCGAGCATACATTAAAATAACAATGGCAAAGGCACGGGGGTCAAGGACAGCCTTTGATCTGTTGGAAGGTCTTTCCAGCTCATCTAATCAGAATGGACGCACTTCTCAGAAAGAGTTTTATTCTTATGGGAAAAATAAGCGGCAAGAGCTAAGGCCGTTACGGAGCACGGAGGCCTCTACGGCCTGGATATCTGTGTGCATTCTAAAAACCTGGAAGTTCTCACATTGGAATGTAGTGAGGCACGTAGCCAAGCATTTCGCCAGGCCTGGACTGATCATTTTTGGCAACAATTTGAAAGAAAAACAAGCCAATTTTGCATGGTCCAAAAAGCAAAAAAAAAAAAGTCAATTTAGTCTGATCAATGAACTGAAGAGTAACTACAATCACACTTATCTGTTTTGATTGCATTCAGATTGGAATTGGAATATTTCTCTTGAGCGTGTTTTATTAGTCACAAACATGCAGATGCTTTCATGTTTTTGACTAAAAAAAGCCCATACACGTTTATTATTTGTATATTAATTTTCTATTGTCAAGTTTGTTAAACAATCCACACTGGGAAGTGAGTTCAAGCTTGAGCATTTCAGGATTGTGGGTGGTTTTTGGATGAAGGGAATTTTTTAAGTAAACGCCCCTTATTTTGTATCTTTTTTTTAGTTGGCAATTTGCGCTCATTACATCAGTGGTGCATTCATTTAACAAAGTACATAAACTATAGTATGGCAGCTTTCCATGGCAGCATGACCAAAATAAATGCCATGCCATATAAAAACAAACCAAATGATTGATATGGCCCCTAAATATTTACGAATATTATTACTGTATGCAAAAGTGTGCTAAGTATTTTAAATGGAAATATAAAATACTTAAAATAACAATAATTTTAGGTGCTTTACATATGATGCACCAAGATTGTGATACAGTTGATCGCATGCAGGTTTACTGAGGTTTAATATCATAAGCAGCCTGACAAGAGTTTTTCATGTACCTACACAAACTAAGTATTCATATTTGATCACACTTTTAACTTGCATAGACACACTGCATAGAATTCCTAAAAGAAAATGAGACCATATTCATGGTTACATATTCTCACAAATAAATACACAAACACAGTAAAATTCTGAGGCACAGTGAGCATGTTAATTATTTATTATGAATCAATAAGGCTTTGGATGAATTATTAAATTGGTACATGGTGCTCTTGCTTTAAAGATAAATGTGCATTTTTATATTATTTTATGTGAAGTGTCTTTGATTTTGTTATTTTGCTGCAGCTGTCTATGTTGTTGGTATTGAATTTTGGTGTATATGTATTCAGTTGAACCAATTGTATATATTTTGGTACTGTAAATATTTATAAAAGCAAATATATATTTGAATGTTAAACTGATTGCTCAAGACCTTTTTTGTCCTGGTTTCAAAATAAATTCCATCAACTTTAATGCAACTGTGACACTTGCTAGATTCTTTTGAAAAAGTATCCCCAGGAACACATTATCCAACTGGGGAGTTTCTGTTCTCTTAGTTCCTGTATTTCGTGTATGCATGCTGGGAATGGACTCGTTCAACTTCAGACTTGTCGCATCATATCCATCCTCCCTCTACGAGGCCCTTTGATTATCCGTTCCTCTCTCATCCTGGATCCAGGGAAGCCTCTCTCTCTTTTCTCTTCAGCTCCCCTCGTGGTTCATTCGCTCAGTGAACCTGCCAGAAAATATGTCAATGTTTCTTTGGCTCAACAAGCAGATGTAGCAACTGTCATTCATTATGATTCAGAGACCGTTACATTCCCCCTTTTATATCGTAAATAATATTTGAGGCGAAAGGTGAAACAAATGAATAGAAAGTCTCATGTAAAAAATGATTACCTGTTATATGCTGGTCCCATTATCATGTATTATGTTGTTGGCATTGTATACTGTACATGTCCATATACGAATTATTTACATGAATATGATATGCTGTCAAAATGGTAATAAATTTAAAATTACAATAATTACCACAAGATTGGTCTATTCTTTTGTTTACTTTGACATACCCATCAATTCTTATATTAAGACATAATCAGCTTCATAATCAGACATAATCACCTCAAATGACACACTAATTAAGCTTGTGTTTATCAAGCAGTTGGACTTCACTGTGATTTTTTCCTCCCTTGTTCGCAGTGCTCTGCGTCCTGTGGGAGAGGATACAAATACTGTAACGTGACTTGTGTTAGTCACGCGGGCCAGCCAATCACAGAAGCGAACTGCTTGCACCAGCCCCTCCCACAAAAACAAAAGCGTTGCAGAGGTGGGAGGTGCCCCAAGTGGAAGACTGAGAGCTGGGAAGAGGTAAAATGGGTCAATAGCTACAAACTTCGTCTGGCCTTCAGATTAGCTCAAGAACAGTGCATACAGAGTTTCATGGAATGGGTTTCCATGGGCGAGCAGCTGCATCCAAGCCTTACATCACCAAGTGCAATGCAAAGCGCCGGATGCAGTGGTGTAAAGCACGCCGCCACTGGACTCTAGAGCAGTGGAGACGTGTTCTCTGGAGTGAAGAATCACGCTTCTCTGTCTGGCAATCCAATGGAAGAGTCTGGGTTTGGCGGTTGCCAGGAGAACGGTTCTTGCCTGACTGCATTGTGCCAAGTGTAAAGTTTGGTGGAGGGGGGATTATGGTGTGGGGTTGTTCTTCAGGTTTTGGGCTTGGCCCCTTAGTTCCAGTGAAAGGAACTCTTAATGCTTCAGCATACCAAGACATTTTGGACAATTTCATGCTCCCAACTTTGTGGGAACAGTTTGGGGGATGGCCCCTTCCTTTTCCAACACGACTGCGTACCAGTGCACAAAGCAAGGTCCATAAAGACATGGATGAGCGAGTTTGGTGTGGAGGAACTTGACTGGCCTGCACAGAGTCCTGACCTCAACCCGACAGAACACCTTTGGGATGAATTAGAGCGGAGACTGCGAGCCAGGCCTTCTCGTCCAACATCACTGCCTGACCTCACAAATGCGCTTCTAGAAGAATGGTCAAAAATTCCCATAAACACACTCCTAAACCTTGTGGAAAGTCTTCCCAGAAGAGTTAAAGCTGTTATAGGCTGCAAAGGGTGGGCCAACTCCATATTAAACCCTACGGATTAAGAATGGGATGTCATTAAAGTTCATGTACATGTAAAGGCAGGCATCCCAAAACTTTTGGCAATATAGTGTATATTTCAGTGGGTGGGTGTGGTTCAGGTAAACCCTACATTATGGGGTCAAAATTGTCCCCATAAAATGTCTGGTCCCAATGAGGAAAACAGCTTATAAATCATACTAAGTGATGTTTTTTTTTTTTTTTTTTTGTTAAATCTAAAATTGCTGAAAGTTTTCTGTGATGGGTAGGTTTAGGGTTAGGGGACAGAATATATAGTTTGTACACTATATGTCTTTGGAATGTCCCCATAAAACATGAAAAGCCAATGTGTGTATATATACACACTACGATTCAAAAGTTATATTATGAAATATTATTATAATTTAAAATGACTGTATTCTATTTTAAATATAATTTAAAATGATTTATTCCTGTTATGAAAACACTGAATTTTCATCATCATTACTCCTTCATTGTCACATGATTCTTCAGAAATCATTCTAATATGCAGATTCAGTGCTCAAGAAACATTTCTTCTTATTATCAATGTTCAAATCAGTTGTGTTGCTTAACATTTATGTTGAAACCGTGATACATTTTTTTTTTTTTTTGATGAATAGAAAGTTCTAAAAACAGCATTTATTTGAAATAGAAATCTTTTGTAACAATATAACAGTCTTTACTGTCACTTCTGATCAATTTAATGCATCCTTCCTGAAAAAAGGTATAATTTTTCCAAAAGAAATCTTACTGACACCATATTCTAGGTCATCAACAGCATCAAGATTCTGTCAGAGGTTTACAGGATCAGAGAATTTAGTAGATTTATGACTTTCACTGGAAGTAATGAGTATTTGAACAAACTAGAGGAGAACTCTGATTTGTTGCTGTATGTAAACAGAAAACAGAAATACAGAGTTGATGGACAGAGTTCCATTACTTACCAGTGTCGCTCTCTGTAGTGTTCATCATCATATGGAAATTGACTGAAGCACTGAGAAGTTTCTTGTGTTAGTGGTGACGAGCACAGGATGCAAGAGTCTAAATATTCCCATCTCCTTCGCCCACCCTCTACCCAACCTTGCCGAGTCACTAATTTTGTCACTACAGGTGGGGCAAAGCAGATTGGCAAGAGGTGAATATGTTAGAAAGAGTGAGAACTAAATGAAAGTGCACAAGAATGCATCTCAAACCATTCTTCCTGAGATGACATGGGTAAACTGCAATAGAGCACAATAGTGAATGCTCACTTTTTAGTATCCATGGTTCTGGAAGTAATTTTTCCTTTAAAAGGGATGGTTCAGCCAAAAATGAAAACTCTGTCACCATTTAATCACTCTCATGTTGTTCCAAACCTGTATGACGTTCTTTCTTCTTTGAAACATGACAGAAGATATTTTGTCCATACAATAGAAGTCAGTGATAACCAGAACTGTTTGGTAACCCACATTCTTCAAAATATCAAAAGAAAGAAAATCATACAGGTTTAATGATTAATGGATAAATGACAGAATTTTCATTTTGGGTTATTATGCCTTTAAATTTTCTTCATAAGAATTTCAGAAAAAAAAAAAAAAAAAATCATGACAAAAAATGAAAAAGATCATCACATTACAGAACATTTGTCACCTTTAAGGAGCTTATGATCAGGCAAGAGCTAGGACCCGTGTTAAAACTGAAAAAGCTTTCCAGCACTGGAGAGACGTTAGAAAGCATGAAGACCTGAAAATGGACACCCAGGTTGCTTTTTTCTCTTCAATACATTGGTTTGTTTTGGTGTTGATTTCAAATATCAACAGTGTTTCTCAGAAATCGTTTACTGCACCTTTAAGAGTTTAAAGGTGCCATCGAACGTTTTTTTACAAGATGTAATACAAGTCTAAGGTGTCCCCTGAATGTGTCTGTGAAGTTTCAGCTCAAATTACCCCATAGATTTTTTTTAATTCATTTTTTTAACTGCCTATTTTGGGGCATCATTAAATATGAGCTGATTTATGCTGTGCGGCCCCTTTAAATCTCGTGCTCTCCGCCCACGGAGCTCGCGACTGCCTTAAACAGTGCCTAAACAAAGTTTACACAGCTAAAAATAACCCTCAAATGGATCTTTAGAAAAGTGTTCGTCATGCATGCGGCATGTATGCGTCGGATTATGTGAGTATTGTATAATGTTATATTGTTTACATTTGATTCTGAATGAATTTGAGGCTGTGCTCTGTGGCTAACGGCTAATGCTACACTGTTGGAGAGATTTATAAAGAACGAAGTTGTGTTTATGAATTATACAGACTGCAAGTGTTTAAAAATGAAAATAGCGACGGCTCTTGTCTCCGTGAATACAGTAAGAAACGATGGTAACTTTAACCACATATAACAGTACATTAGCAACATGCTAACGAAACATTTAGAAAGACAATTTACAAATATCACTAAAAATATCATGATATCATGGATCATGTCAGTTATTATTGCTCCATCTGCCATTTTTCGCTATTGTTCTTGCTTGCTTACCTAGTCTGATGATTCGGCTGTGCACATCCAGACATTAATACTGGCTGCCCTTGTCTAATGCCTTTCATAATGTTGGGAACATGGGCTGGCATATGCAAATATTGGGGGCGTACACCCCGACTGTTACGTAACAGTCTGTGTTATGTTGAGATTCGCCTGTTCTTTCGGAGGTCTTTTAAACAAATGCTAAGATAAATTCAATTTTTCAATCGAGGGCACCTTTAAAGGTGCAGCAAATGATTTCTGAGAAACACTGTTTATATTTGGTGCTCGGTCTAATCAGTCTGATCCATGTTGTTTTTTCTACTATTTACAGAGCCTGGACCATGTACAGACATTTTTTTAGCACACATATTTAGCAAATATTCACAAAATTGATTGTTGGGTGATAATTTCAATTTTCCACTGCGTCTTTTTCAAGATGTCATTCCACCCATGTGTTTCTGGATGCAAGCGTTTCCTAGCGCCGGACGATGGTCACAATCACTGCCTCACATGTTTGGGCATTAGACATGCTGAGGCTGTGTTTGTGGATAGCTCATGTGGATGACTCATGTTCTCACTTCTGGGCCACCCCAGAAAAGGGCCACTTCAGCGAATAGCCAGGGTGACTTGAGGATCACAGTGAGGGCTTCCCCACTGAGACAATCTCTGTGGGCCCCTCACTCCTCTACAACACCGCAGCCGGTGGAGCTTCCGGTTGAGTGTGTGGGTCCAGAACCCTCAAGGCTGGAAGATTAGTTTCTCTGGGCAGCCCATGCTGTTCTCAGTGCCCTGCCCCGGTGCCATTCTCCATTCTTTCCTGGAGGAGCATGAGGAGGTTACCAGATCATGGACGACACTTTTTTCTGCTTGAAACTGGTCTGGTGCTTCCTCCGCCCTCACTACCTTTGATGCCAGAGCGGCCAAGGGCTATGTGGATATTCCTCCAGTGGAGCATCCTGTAGCGATGCAGTTGTGTCCTAAAAACACTTCCTGTAGGGGTAATCCACATCACCCATCCAAGGCCTGTAAGTTCTCGTCCGTTCTAATGGGCAAGGCTTACAAAGCCGCTGGACACGCTGCCTCCACCCTGCACGCCACGGCCCTCCAACAAGTCTACCAGGCCAAGGCTTTAAAGGAGTTGCACGAGGGTAGTGCTGACCTAGAGCTTTTACAACAAGTGCGCACTCCGACGGACCTTGCTCTACGAGCGACGAAAGTCACTGCGTGCACTCTGGGGCAGACGATGTCCACACTAGTGGTCCAGGAGTGCCATCTCTGGCTGAAACTGGCTGATATATGGGAGGCCGATAAATATCAGTTCTTGGACTGCCCTATCTCCCAGGTCGGCCTCTTCAGCAACGCAGTGGAGAATTTCACCCAATAGTTCTCCACCGCACTGAAACAGACAGAGGCGATAAAACACATCCTGCCGCGACAGCCAGCTGCAGCAGCCAGCAGCCTCCACCTAGGCAATAGCATGGAGCCGGGTGCAGGCAGGCTAGCAGTACCCAAAATTTCAATAAAAGAACAGTTTCCTCTACCTCTGGGTCCCAAGAGGATGGCGGCATGCAACGCTGTGTTTTGCCATCCTCAGCCCCCTCTTCTTTTGACAGTGGGCAGCAGTCCATGTGTCAAGGCTGCAAAGAAGCCGTCTCACACACCCTCTGCCCAACTGTGGAACCAGGTAAGTGTTGCCCCGCACACTCAGACTCCACCTCAGGCCACTATGCCATCCAGGTCACGTCTCTGTGCACCACACACTCAGACCCCACTTCGGGCCGTGATGAAGCCATCCGAGTCGAACCCATGTTCCACGTGGAGGGTGCGAAGGACTTAGGAGATCTACCACAAGCAGTGGTAACCTATTCATTGAGTTGTGTTCTCTCACTGGGAAGACCCCTGGAAATGCCCGGTCAGTGCTCTTCTTCCGGCATGATGGGTTGGAGCGAAGGCTGTCTCCTTCCACCCGAAAAGTGTATGTTGCCACACATCACGATGCAGTTGATAATACATTTTTGGGGAAGCACGACCTGATCATCAGGTTCTGAGGGGTGCGAGAAGGATAAGTCCTCCTTGCTCTCACCCCGTACCCCCTTGGATCTCTCACTTGTGCTAACAGCGCTTCAGAGAGACCCTTTTGAACATTTGCAGTCAGTTGAGTTAAAAATCCTGTCTATGAAGACAGTACTCCTGACTGCAGTGGCTTCCATCAAGAGGGTCGGGGACCTGCAAGCATTTTCGGTTGACGAATCGTGCCCGGAGTTCAGGCCGGCTAACTCTCATGTTATCCTGAGACCCGGCCCAAGGTTCCCACCACTCCATTTAGGGACCAGGTGGTGAACCTGCAAGCACTGCTCCTGGAGGAGGCAGACCCAGCCCTAGTGTTGCTCTGTCCCGTCTGCGCTTTGCGCCTGTATGTGGACCGAATACAGAGCTTCAGGAACTCAGATCAGCTCTTTGTCTGTTATGGAGGCCAGCAGAAGGGAAAGGCTGTCTCCAAGCAGAGGTTGGCCCACTGGATAGTAGATGACATCATCTTGATGTATCAGTCCCAAGGCGAGCTGTGCCCCCTTGGGTTGAGAGCTCACTCTACTAAGAGTGTTGCCTCCTCATAAGCGTTGGCACATGGTGCCTCACTGACAGATATTTGTAGAGCTGCGGGCTGGGCGATACCAAACAAGTTTGCTAGATTCCATAACCATTGTGTAGAGCCAGTTTCCTCTTATGTGCTTGTCTCAACTAGCCAGTAACACCTGAGACTCAGTGTCGGCTTGCTGTGCCATTCCCCTCCTATGGACCAGATAAGTGCGTTTATTGCTCCAGTAAGTTCCCGGTTGGTGAACCCTGTTGAGTTCCTCCACCACCTTTGGCAGTTAGGGACCCATATGTTGTGATCCCCACAGTGATCGCATATGAATATTCTTCTACAGTACAGCTCCCCATGGTGAGCCTGTCTTTCCCTTGGCAGATTCTACTCTGCTGTCCCTGTCCCTGTTGACTCCCTCCTAACTTGGCTGGAGCCTCAGAGACATGTCACATGTTGCACTGCCTAATTGCCTTTCCCGCTAAGGAAGAGCACACTTTCCCAGTATTATCCAGTCTCTCTGAATGGGTCATGTGGAACAGCAGTGATAGATTTTCTCAGCGTAAGCCCTGTCCCATCTTCCGCCCTAGGCGGCAGGGGGATTAGGAAGCTTATGCAGGGCACTAAGAGGCAGCAATAGTGCCGTTTTGTTATGGATCCCAATTCATTGGTTCAGTTCCGATGTGACATTGAATGTGACTGACTGAAAGGGAACGTCTCGGTTACTTATACAACCCTCTGAGGGAGGGAATGAAAACGTCATGTCCCGTCGCCACAATTGCTGTACCTTCGCTGAAGCACCGGGTCACTAGTTCGGCTCCTCATCAAAAAACAAATGTGTGCACGCCAATGTGTATTGGTTCGTTTAGTTTAAACTCTAAGGTGAATGGGCTCTCAGGCAAGATACTAATTCATCAGTTTAGTTCAGATGTTACATCTACGTTCCCTCGTTCAGGGAACAAGGGTTACATACATAACGAGACATTTTTGAAACTTCTGAAATCACAAAATTAATTTTATAATTTTACCTATATCAACACTCCCATTTTCTGCTAATAATATATTATAGTTATTTTAATATTATATTGTATTGTGTTGGACAGTGGGGGACCTTTAAGTCAAAAAGGCTGAGAACCACAGGTCTACAGAAAAAGTTTCAGAAAACAAAAACGGTTCTGTAAAACTCAAATCTGGGTCATTTAGCAGCATGAAATCTCAGCACTTAAATGAAATGTAATTAGTTGAGTGCACCGCTCTAGAGAACACCTCCACTTCTTCCCAGCCCCCACCCCCCCTAGCTGGAGCCTATTAGAGTAGCTCACTTCGCCTGTCGGATGCTTGATGGGCCAAGTTACCACGCACAAAGCTTGGTGCTGCTCACTGTCAAAAATTTACAGCATATGACAGGATTCCCAGAAACAGGCACCTCTCTTCCTACTTCCTATACTTTCTCTGCATTTGAAGTTAACCCTATAGTAGTGTTCAAGATTGGGTTAGGATTCATCATACCTTATAATAATAGCTGAACTTTACTTATAAGACCACCAAATGCAGAGTGAATACATAGATGATTTAAATTAAACAAAATAAATGTTTTAAATTACAATAGATGTTTTAAATTAACAAAATGTATTTGAAGTTATTCTGAATAACTATTTATACTGAATAAGTAGATTATGTGTTTTGTAAAGTATGCATTAATAATTCTCCAAATACAAGGATAATTTACAGTAATATTTTACTGCTCTCCACATCCGGTTAGTCAAATTTTCATTTTTGGGTGAACTATCCCTTTAATGCTGGACAGTATATACTGTGAGTTTTTTAAATGCTGGTAATCAAATACGGTTTTAATTATGATTAAAATATTAAACTGTAATACTACTAACCATTGGAAATTGTATTCTGGTTTATCTCAAACCGGTAACCATTTCATCCCTACTTTTAACACTCAAACTAGAGTGTGCTCTGTGACCCCTAGTAAATCTTTAGCGACTCTCGGGTTGGGAAACACTGGTCTAGGTAAACTTTTGCCACCTTGAGAAGTGGCAAAAAGTCCTTCAAACATGAATTTGATTTTTCAGATTGCAATATGAGCTGAAAAACATGGGTGTTTCCGTAGTGTAGTGGTTATCACGTTCGCCTCACACGCGAAAGGTCCCCGGTTCGAAACCGGGCGGAAACAATGTGTGGCTTTTTGAAATTAGTGCCTCACTGAAAATAAATCTATAAACAAAGTGAGGCTTTTTCAAAGTGTAAAATTGGTGAGGAGTGCCCACATATCACATAAAAAAATTGTTTCGAAAGGACAAGAAAAATTTAGCATCCAGGTTTCAGTAAGCGGAAAGAACGTTGCTTTTTAAAATAAGCACCTGACTGAAAATAGTTCTTTAAACAGGAAGGATTTGACACAGTTTCAGGGTACAAAATGACAACCAGCAGAGTCGACTACAACTACTAATTTGGCCTAGAAGAGGACACGCCATCTATCCAAATCAATTCATCGACAGGAGAGAGATAAGCAACTTTAAAAACCTTGTTTCCGCCCGGTCTCGAACCGGGGACCTTTCGCGTGTTAGGCGAACGTGATAACCACTACACTACGGAAACACATGCTACTATCACTGCCACTGCCATAGTGATTTGTGGGGGAAACTGAATGGGCTTTGTGAGTTTAAATTGATGATAATTACATCAAACTGTAATAGAGTACCTCAGAGATTACATGTTTTAGCATTTTAGATCTTGCGGTTCCATCGCCCTAAAGTCTATGGGTTTTTGCTAAATCGCCTGAAATAAGGTCTGTGGTTAACAAAGCCTCTAAATATTTTCACGTTTTGATCTATGAAATAAAACACACCAGTTATAACCCGCTTATGATTTTTTAAACCTTTATTGTGTCTTATAAACAACAGTTGCTAACAAGTTGCTAAAAGGGACTACTTCCTTTGGCGGGGACTTTAGACGTCATCATGACAAACAGGACATTTGGACAGCATTTCTCATAAAAAAGTGGATAAGTATTCATATACAGCGCAGATCATAATCAGCGAGCATGTTTTTAAATAAAGTTTGAGGAAGCTTGGTGGTGGTGACGTTGATCCGCGACCATGGTGTGCTGTAGTCCGTTTATAGCCTACTGTTAACTTTTTATATCTGACGACTTTATTTAGGCTTCAAAATGTATAAATGTTGTGTTAACTTATAAAGATTATCTTGATAGACAAAACGTGTAAGTGTCATAACCCTTTGTTAAACACAGAGCTTATTTTTTGTGATTTTCCAAAAGTCTATGGGAAAAATGCACAGGCTCTATACTATAGAACAATAATTATGATATATCATCATAAACAATACATATCACACACCCCTACGCACAAAGAATGAACTTAAAAACGGAACTGACATTTACCCAGTTACCCAGTTCAGGAGTATGTAATACGCTGTCATAAATGCCGCAAATTGTCACATGAACAAGCAAATCAACAAAGAAAGAATAATAAAAATAATATGTTGGATATATAATAATATGCTGGGAATTGTATTGTGGTTTACTGTCAAACCATTAACCGTTTTATCTCTATTTCTAACACTCAAACTAGAGTGTGATTAGGGGCCGCTCGTAAATTCTTTAGCGACCCCCAGGTTGGGAAACAATGGTCTAGATACTTGAGAAGTGGTGAGAAGAAGCGTATTTGATTTTTTTTAGATTATACATCTCTGTTTTAAAGGTATATTACAGATTCTACTGAATGCACCAGAGTTTGGAAAGAAGACTGCAGTATGAACTGTGACTGAAATTTAAAACTGTAGCATCTAGGTTTCCTTAGACAGAAAGAACATGTTGCTTTTTCAAATGAGCACCTGACTGAAAATAGTTCTTCAAACAGGGAGTCAATTTGACACCGTTTCAAAGTCCAAAATGACGACCAGCATAGTCAGCTACAACTATTAATTTGGCCTGGATGAGGACTCTATCCAAATCAATTCATTAACAGGAGAACTTTTAAAACCATGTTTCCGCCCGGTCTCGAACCGGGGACCTTTCGCGTGTTAGGCGAACGTGATAACCACTACACTACGGAAACATGTGCTACTACCACTACCATGGGGGTGGGGATTTGTGGGGCAACTGAAGGGGCTTTGTGGGTTTAAACTGACAAGGAAACACTGATCTAGATAAACTTTTGCCACAAGTGGCAAAAAGTCCTTCATGTATGCATTTTATTTTTCAGAATAAACATCTCTGCTGCAAAGGTATGTTACAGAATCTTGATAGTACAAGTATGTTGTCATGGGTGTTTCCGTAGTGTAGTGGTTATCACGTTCGCCTCACACGCGAAAGGTCCCCGGTTCGAAACCGGGCGGAAACAATATGTGGCTTTTTGAAATGAGTGCCTCACTGAAAAGAGTTCAAACAAAGTGTGGCTTTTTGCTTGCATCAAGGTTTCTGTAATGTAGTGTTCATCACATTGCTTAACTTAATTTAGCTCAACATTTATGTTATTTTTTTTTAAGTGGCAGTCAGCACTTTGACATTTTCAATCTGTAAATTAATTATGTAAATGTAGTAAATTTAATAACAAAATTGTTTAATAGTAACAGTTATTACTTTTTTTAATGTTTATTATATATTAATATATTAAATAAGTAAAGTCCCACTGTAGTCAATTATTTTATCCCTTAAAACTCCTCCTTGGTCACCAAAATGACATATTTAAACTTTTTTTTTTCTTCATGAAGAGTGAATTACACAGGGTCGACTACAAGTCGATATATCAGAATGTATAACAGACATTTAAACAACATTCAAAACTTGATTTTCATCACATGGGGTCTTTACCCTGCCACGGAAATGATGAAACAGCGCCATGAAATCTACTTGTGGCTAAAAATGTATTGTATCCTTAATGTTAAGCACTACCATAGAGTATAAAGGAGAAAAGTTAAGCTTAACAATTTCCCCCATTTCTAAACAGAAACTTTTTCCAAACAGAATTTTTTTTTTTTCTTTTAGTCCAAAGAATTTTGAACAAAAATTTAAAAATTTGTTTCCGCCCGGTCTCGAACCGGGGACCTTTCGCGTGTTAGGCGAACGTGATAACCACTACACTACGGAAACTCCTGATTCTGCTTCAGGGGGTTTGAGGGACAATTGCAAAGAGGTGATGAGTTGTTGAAAACCTAATAATTATTTAAATCATAACATTAAATAAACTGATTTTTGGAAACAAAAATTTTGGAATTGCCATACTCGTTACAGACCAGAAAATAGGTGAGGAACTCTTTCTAGTTAAAAATAATTCCTGATTTAAGAATAAGAATAATCCTGATTTAAGAGAACTTAGTACTTTAGGAAATATAAAATTTTTACTTACCTCTTCTGCTTCTCAGATCTACTGTTCAGAGATGAACTCTGACAATCCTAAGGAGTATATCACATTGATCATAGGAGAAGAAGAGAACTTCTCTAAGGTCTTCGAATACAGGTGCCTCTGCATTTGAAACATTAAAGGATTAGTACACCCAAAAATAAAAATTCTGTCATTAATTACTCACCCTGTCATTAATTACTCACCCTGTTGAATAAAGTCGTTATTTTTGTTTTGTTCTTGCACACTAAAAGTATTCTTCATAAAATTAAGGTTGAACCACTACAGTCACATGGACTATTTTAACAATGTCTTTACTACCTTTCTGGAACCTGAACATGGTGGTTAAATTGCTTTTTATGGACGAGTCATATATCTCTCAGATTTCATCAAAAATATCTTAATTTGTGTTCCGATGATGAACGAAGGTCTTACAGATGTGGAACGAAATGAGGGTGAGTAATTAATGACAGCATTTTCATTTTTGGGTGACATTAAATAGTGACATTTGTGCATGTCACAAATAAGCATGATATAAAATATAAAGGGTCCGGTTTCACAGACAGGTCTTTAGATTAAGCCAGGATTAGGCCTTAGTTCAATCAGGACATTCAAATAGCTTTTTTAAAAATGTGCCTTAGAAAAAAAAAAAAAAATTACTGGTGTGCATATTGAGACAAAACAATGGCACTAACATATTTTTATGATATGTCAGTGCAAGATGCTTTCAGTTAAGACAGCTCAAACATGCATTTTAGTCTTGGACTAGACTTAAGCCTTGTCTGTGAATCCGGGGAAAGATCTGTAACACAGGTTAAATGAATTTTCTAGGTTAAATAGGCTTCCATTGCAAGTGTATAAATATCAATGCACAAATTTTCTATTTAACTCAATGGAGCAACATTACATTGTTTGTGTTGTTGTCCAGGCTGATGGACCCCACACAGTGTCTATCCAACCTAAGCAGGAGAGAAGATTACCAGTGTCGCAGAGACTATATAGCCACTGGTCTCTCTACCTTCAAGAGAGTCAGAGTGGAGCTTAACAAAATGATCATTATTTATAAGTAAGCCCAAGCCTAACTAATACAAATTTAGCTAGATATTATTTTTAGATAAGGCCAGGGCCCTTGTTCACCCATTTATTGCTTTTTAATATTGCTATATTAAATTAATAAATGTATCATTTTCATTTGCATAGCCACAGACTTGAAATTTGCCTACATCCATGAAGGCCATAGGATTCCTTTGGCCACGGCAGGAGATTGTTACAGTGCTGCCCGTTGTCCACAGGTAGACAGCACACCAGGTTAAAACCACGAATACTGAATTTCCAACTTTCTCACACTCTGGAAATAAAGTGACAATCTAACAATGCGTAAATTCTGGAAGATAACATAATGTGGTAGGCTCTTAGGGCTGGGCGATACGATATATAATCATATATCGACAATGTCCTATCGCAATGTTGATAATAAAAATCAGTTACAGATGATAATCACCAATATCGAGAAAAATATTAATAATATATTTAACACTCCCGTAGTTACCATGCACTTATTTATTCACATGCAATAGCATGAATGAAATATTTTGTAGCCTATTGCAAATTAATGGGTTAGGAATAAAAAATCTATTCTGGAATCACGTAGTTTACTTACAAGGCCAGGAATCGAATATGCCTACTCGTTATAAAACTAATATTTCGATTTTGCTTATTAATAATGGGATTTTATTTTTAAACCATTCTTTAAGCACGAGACGAAGCAGACAACACTTCTGTGCCCGCGCTGTTTTCTGAGCTGCGCACACAACCAAAGCGTGCGGTTGTGTCTAGAAGGGCTACAGCAACGACCGGAAGTGAGGCAAAATTTCACGATAAAATAACAATAACAGTAAATTAACCTAACGTTACCCTACCTACACCTACCCCCAACCCTAAACCTACCCTTACAATAATGCAAATACAGTAATTAAATGACCCAATTAATTTTGCACATTAGTATCCGTAAGTTAGCTGTATCACAGAGAGCCGTCTTATAGGCTATTTTGTGGACAAATACAAACAAAATTGTCCAAATATCCCCGTAAACACAGTTTTGTCACGTACACGGTTGAGAAAGAAAATGTGTGTGTAACAGATTGAATTTGTAGATTGACATCAATCAACAGGCCTACCCGCTAAGGATGTTCATGTCGGTTTTAACCGAAAAGATTGTTAAATTAGAATTAAATTAGAATGGATATGCGTCTATGACTCATTAAAAATAACAAAATTTGTTTTTTCAAGGGTTTCGTTTTACATGCGCAAATACCAGCATAAACAACTTAAAATACTCTGTCATTTATGTTCATCCATAAACTGTAAAGAGTCTAATTCTATCTGTGAACACTCACAATAAAAACAAAACATTGTGTTTTTGTAAAATATAGAAAACAGGTAACATTACCGCTTTCTGCCGTCTCAGTTCTCATTTCCTTGAATGTGTTTTCACTGGTTCAAGGATCAGCTCAAGTGATCACGTCGGCGCCTCGCGCGCACACGTCATCGCAGACTGTTCATTATCAAATTAAAGGAAAAATAAAATACACAAATAACATTTGTAATTACTTTTTTTTTTTCAAATAAATAATGCAGCATTTTTTTTTATAATTTCGTTATAAGAGGCCTATAAGGACACCTCTGAGCTCTGAAAACATGAGGAAACAAAATTTGGTCATGCAGAAGGAACCAATTTGGTTTTAATTGTTAATTTTAGAGAAAGTTTACAAGTTAAAAAACAGCTAACTTACACGTTAAAATGAAGGAAATTCAACTCATCATCATGAAGGCGACAACACCAAAAATGAAAGAGAAACATCGGACCTTGTTCGGCGAGCATCCGTTATAAAACACTCAAAGTACATTAATTTCGACAACTACGTGAATATATTGAACTGTGTTAATGCAGAAATACGATGTCATAGCGATCAGTGAGTCGAGCGCGCACATGCACGGTTTGTTTGCGCATCAATAAATTCGGACTCGCGCGCGCGCCTAATGTACGACTCCTGTATGTCACTGTAATCGTCTTTACCTTCATTACAATCGCCATCCATGAAACCCTTTTAGCGACACTGGTTTTCTTTTTCCAACTGAGAGAGTTTGCGTTTTGAGCCACCGTTCAGCCAGTATTTTACAGCAGCACGATGAGAAACGGCCTGGGCTGATCCGAAACAATCACAAAATACATAGAGCCTAGAGGTGATGCTTTGTTTTAAATGTTTTATTTATTTATTTACTTAATTTATCTCTTCTAATGCAACGTATTAATAATACAATTAATGAATTGTATTAATATATTTAAATTAATTTTAAGTTATCTCGCGACCCACCTGGAGGATCACTGAGGACCCCTAGTGGGCCGCGGACCACAGGTTGAAAACCACTGGCCTACAGATAAGGTAGCACAGTAAATATTACATTTATATGAATGCATTAGTAAGAGAGCAATTGCGTGTGAATTACAGCGTCTCTTTACTAATAGTGAAGCTGTGGGTTTTAGTTACTAAGAAATATATGCAAGAACTCTCAAGTTTAAGAGCTATACTGTATGTGTCTGCGTTAGCATGCATTAGTTTAGAATGGAGATTAATTTACCTGTACAATAAGCTGTTTAAAACGATTCTCCCGTTCAATTTCAAGCATCCAGATGGTATAATCACACATGTCTTGTGGAGCGCTCACAGCTAGAGTATGCATTTATTTGTCATTTTGGAAACTGAGCGTAATTTGTGGACTTTAAAGATTTCTTACGCTGTTGCGCTTGCGCCCTCTATAGGACCAGCGACTTGTCGACGTCAAGTGTAAAGCGTAAAGTGTACTTTAAAGGGTTAGTTCACCCAAAAATGAAAATTCTGTCATTAATTATTCACCCTCATGCCGTTCCACACCTGTAAGACCTTCGTTAATCTTCGGAACACAAATTAAGATATTTTAGTTGAAATCTGATGGCTCCGTGAGGCCTTCATAGGGAGCAATGACATTTCCTCTCTCAAGATCCATAAAGGTACTAAAAACACATTTAAATCAGTTCATGTGAGTACAGTGGTTCAATATTAATATTATAAAGCGACGAGAATATTTTTGGTGCTCCAAAAAAAATAAAAAATAAAAATAACGACTTATTTAGTGATGGCCAATTTCAAAACACTGCTTCATGAAGCATCGGAGCACAAATGAATCAGTGTGTCGAATCATGATTCAGATCGCGTGTCAAACTGCCAACGGCTGAAATCACGTGACTTTGGCGCTCCGAACAGCAGATTCGATACACTGATTCATTTATGATCCGATGCTTCCTGAAGCATTGTTTTGAAATCGGCCATCACTAAATAAGTTGTTATTTTGTTTTTTTGGCGCACCAAAAATATTCTCATCGCTTTATAATATTAATATTGAACCACTGTACTCACATGAACCGATTTAAATATGTTTTTAGTACCTTTATGGATCTTGAGAGAGGAAATGTCATTGCTCCCTATGGAGGCCTCACTGAGCCATCGGATTTCAACAAAAATATCTTAATTTGTGTTCCGAAGATTAACGAAGATCGGGTGTAGAACGGCACGAGGGTGAGTAATTAATGACAAAATTTTCATTTTTGGGTGAACTAACCCTTTAATTTATCACTCATTTTATAGCATTTTTAGACTACTCTTTGTAGTTTTATTTTTATTTTTGACGTGTTTGTTTTTTGATTAGTTTTCTCAAAAATTCTAATTTTAATATAGGCCTAGTATGAGGTTGCTACTACTACCACCTTGGAAGAAAAATGTTGTGACTGCACAAACAATGTGCTCTTTTTTCAGGGCCGGTTCAGGATCAACCTCTCAGGAACAGGATTAAAGGTGGCAGATAACACTAAGTGGATTTCCCAAGGGAACTATGCCATGGCTGACATACACAGGTCTCGGGTAATTCCGACACAATCCACTGACTTCCAGAACACTGACTCACATAGTGAAATCATGCATTAATAGTTCTTTTGAATACACATTCTTACCAAAATTGCTAATTATATCAACAGTACATTTTTACCCATTAGGATGTTGGTAATTGTAAATTTCCTTTTTAAGATAAAATTGTTTCTTGTAGTTTTAACAACAATGTATCTTTGGGAAATACTTCTAATGCACACCAGAAGAACTAATGATAAGAGTAAAATGAGTGGAAGTTCACCAGACCGTGTGCTGTTTCTGGCTGTGTGGCACCTGCAACTCTGAATGAATAGTACATGAAGTATTTTGCCCCTTTTTGGCTTAGAATTTGTTTTCCAGCAGGTGCAGAGAACTTCATACACCTCATCCATCTTATTTGGTACGAGTGTCCTGTTAAACACAATTGAACAGCTGCTGTCCAGAGTCAATCCTTCTTGAAATCAACAGAGAGAGACTTTTTTGGCAGAGATGAAAAAGAATCCAGTTCAATGTTATAAATAAAGAGCTTTTATTCTAAATTATTCGTTCAACGTTGTTAGGGGTATTAGCTGTTTCTGCAAGAAAACTTGACATGCAGTTTTTCTTGTATCCACAGGATGGCAGTAGAGTTTCTAGGATTTGTGGTGGTAATTGTGGAAAATGCACTCCCTCCTCCATCTCTGGACTTGTTGTTGAAGTTTCATGATGCAAGTGGTCAGAACAGCAGGAGTGTGTATGTTCTATTTCTATATATTACTGTCGATTTTAATTTCTTTGAAGTTTTAGTGGGTCTCATGTCTATGGTGCTAAAGAAAACAAACTTTTTTTTTTAATTTAAATTTTTATAAGATTCTACACTTGTTTTAAAAATGTTATGTGTATTATTTCTTAGGTGCCATACAATTCAGTTGTGAGCCATACAATGTTTTGAGACACCAGTATACCTTCTTGGCATCTATATTACTATACTACTGTTCAAAAGTAGTATAGTTTGTTTGTTTTTAAGTCTCCTATCTTCTCACCAAAGCTGCATTTATTCGATCAAAAATGCATTGAAACAAATATATAATTACAATTTAATTTATGTAAAGTAAAAATTAAATGTAATTCATTCCTGTGATGCAAAGCTGAATTTTCAGCATTATTACTCCAGTCTTCAGTGTCACATGATCCTTCAGAAATCATTCGAATATATGCTGATATGGTGCTCAAGAAACTATCAATGTTAAAAACAGTTGTGCTGCTTAATATTTTTTTCCTGGATTCTATGATGAAAAGAAAGTTCAAAACATTTATTTGAAATAGAAATCTTTTGTATCATTATAAATGTCTTTATTGTCACTTTTGATCAATTTAGTGTGTCTGAATAAAAGTCATAATTTCTTCAAAAAAAATAAATTAACTGACCACAAATATTTGAACAGTAATGTATTTGGGAAATATTAATGCTAACTGTCATCTGAAAAGTCAAATTAGAGAATTTTGTTTTGTTTTTTAACACATCATATTAGAAGATGTTAACTGCAGACTAGTGCTTTTTATTGTTTTGTTTTTTTATCTGTTTTATTCTAAAATTCCAGAGAAACCAATATAAACAGAGTGAGCCTAAATGAAAGAAACATTGTCACAGTCCAGAACACAGTCTCTGTTTAGCATTGTTTTGGAATGGAATGCTTTGTGTCCAAGAAGTGGAATTCTGACTATTTGGTGGTGCTAATATTAATGGTGCTAGTAAGACACATCATTATCGTTCTGTAGTTTTATATATATATATATATAGAGAGAGAGAGAGAGACAAAATGGCTAAACACTAAGCTTTTAATTGCCTTAACCACAAATTACTGGTCAAAAAATTGGCAACATTTAAAGGTGCCCTCGAATGAAAAATTGAATTTATCTTGGCATTGTTAAATAACAAGAGTTCAGTACATGGAAATTACATACAGTGAGTCTCAAACTTCATTGTTTCCTCCTCCTTATATAAATCTCATTTGTTTAAAAGACCTCCGAAGAACAGGCGAATCTCAACATAACACCGACTGTTACGTAACAGTTACGTAGCAGATGTACAGAGCCACGCCTCCTGTCACTCACTCAGAGCAGCGGCAGGCCTAGAGACTCTCTTTTGGTCCGGTTGAAGGGTTTTTGTTATGATATAACAGCTGATAATACAACTTTGGCACATTTGTCAGCTAAACGTTCATTCAGTGTTTCCCATTAATGACCAGGTGCCACCGTTTCATAATGAACCGAAAATTTAAAACATGTAAATGGTCTCTAACGTTGTATTTTGCCAACGAACTGAATTGAAACCGTGATATGGCTTTGTGCCTTTACAAAACAGCAAAATACAGTGATTAAGTATATATACAGTCTGTCTGCGCTGCTTCCAAAGTGCCCCAGATTGATGCATTTAACCTTAAAATGTACTAAATTTTCTTACGGGGGAGCATGCCCCCGGACCCCCCTAGAGGAGGTATACCTAACAAACTTTTACAAATTACAGTTCCAAATCATGTACATTTTATGAACTTTACTCAAGAATACTAGAAAAACGCTTCTTTCATGTCAGTAAAGCTGTTAACAGAAAATTAAAATGTCATTGGGAAAATATAGATTTGGGCTAAGCCCCGAATGTTTACAATGTCTGGCTCCGCCCCTGGTGTACGCCCCCAATATTTGCATATGCCAGCCCACGTTTCCAACATTATAAAAGGCATTAGACAAGGGCAGCCAGTATTAACGTCTGGATCTGTGCACAACCAAATCATCAGACTAGGTAAGCAAGCAAGAACAATAGCGAAAAATGGCAGATGGAGCAATAATAACTGACATGATCCATGATAACATGATATTTTTAGTGATATTTGTAAACTGTCTTTCTAAATATTTCGTTAGCATGTTGCTAATGTACAGTTAAATGTGGTTAAAGTTACCATCGGTTATTACTGTATTCACGGAGACAAGAGAGCCGTCGCTATTTTCATTTTTAAACACTTGCAGTCTGTATAATGCATAAACACAACTTCATTCTTTATAAATCTCTCCAACAGTGTAGCATTAGCCGTTAGCCACGGAGCACTATCAAACTCATTCAAAATCAGAAATAAACAATATAACAGTATACAATACTCACATAATCCGCCGCATGCATGACGAACACTTTGTAAAGATCCATTTTGAGGGTTATATTAGCTGTGTAAACTTTGTTAAGGCACTGTTCAAGGCAAGCGCGAGCTCTGTGGGCGTGGACCACGGGATTTAAAGGGGCCGCAGCATAAAATCGGCACGTTTATAATGATGCCCCAAAATAGGCAGTTAAAAAAATTAATTAAAAAAAATCTATGGGGTATTTTGATCTGAAACTTCACAGACACATTCAGGGGACACCTTAGACTTATATTACATCTTTTAAAAACATAATCTAGGGCACCTTTAAGCAAATGCACTACTTAAAAAGCCATTGTCTTAGAATAATATCAAAGACAGAATTAAGTTTTTGGCAGAGTTGGACACAATGAAACAAGTTGCAAGGTGATAAGCCGTGTCTTTGAAAATCTGGTGAGAAATATAATAATAAATGCTTCACACAGTGAAGAAAGGAGGAAGAGGTGTCATTGTGTCGAGAGCCTTTTTAGCGCTGATATTGGTGAGCTAGAGTACTTTACTGTGAAGAGTAATTTAATGCCTTGGATTACAGGAGAATATTGTAAAATGGCTTGCTTCCCTGAAAAGTTATCTAAAAAGGAATGATCAGATGTTATTTTTCAACAAGACAATGCTCCTGCCCAAATTGCAAAACCAACCAAGAAGTGGTTTGAGAACAAGTCCATCAGGCTCATGTTGTCAGAGTCCAGATTTGTGGTTTCTGGTAAGTTTTGTATTCTCTTCGGAAGAAAGTACAGCTTATCTAGCTGCCGACTCATGGTTACAACGAAGGCTGTGTAGAGATGAGACATGACCTTGATGTGTTCAGATGTGCATTCTGACACAGTGGAGGGTTGGAGAAAGAGAAGCCTGAGAAGTAAAAGTGAGGAATTTGTTTTTGTAGGTTGCATGGTTGAATTAGATTGGAAAGGTTGTGAAATGAGAATTGGGAGACAACTGGGCACTCCAAGCATTTTTGTCTGCAGGTGCCTGCCACTGGTCATCTTCTTAATCATTGCCCAAGCTGAGGCAAAGTGTTTAAATAACCTACAGAAAATTGAGATTAGGAAGTTTGTATCAAATATTGTGAATGAATTTAGATGTTCCAAATATCAAAAGGAATCAAATATCAGAACACTTCTGAATATTTTATATGTGTATATTTTCTTACTGTGTATTTATTGGGGTGATAATTCATTGGTACATTAAAATCCATTGGCACATTATTGCTACCAGTTTGAATATTGAAATATTATTTTGGTGTATTCATTGCAATCGCAAAATACATCAGGTCAAAAGACAAACAAGCCATTTGATGTTGTACTAAAAACATTTTATGACATTGATGTACTAAAAACATACTTTCACTAATTGGCATTTTAGAGATGCTGTCTGGCATTTGAGAGAGTAGAGGCCTACTTTATAAGTCTGTTTTTTTTAAATTAAGTATGGTTAAAAGTAAATGATTAGATTAGATTTATTTATTTGTGTTGTCTTGTAACATGCGCCTTTAAATGCATATTGATAATCTAAGAATAAAAAGGGAATTTTGGAAAGCACTCATTAGATAATAGAGCAGTTTGTCCTTAAACTGATGTGTGGTTTTGAGTAATGCAGTAACTCTGAATGCCTGAAGCATTATTGTAAATGAATGTGTAAATGTGTATCAAAAAGGTTAGTCTGCACACTTGGCAAATAAAGTGCATTCTGATTCTGATTCTATAATAGCCTTTGTTGCCTCTCAAATAAATTCCCTTTAATATGATGCAGCCAGATATACAAAATAATTAGTTGAATGCAGTATAGCTTTCAGTACTTGATAGAATGGCCACTTGACTTCATTTGCTTTGAAATGTGGAGAACTCTTAAGTGGTTAACTGCTTAAGTCCATTTGTGCAAATTGTTCGGTTGAGCAATGTTCCCACTTTGGAGAATGCTGCAATGCTTCAGTGTACTCTCTGATCATCCAATGCAGAACAGGGTAGAGTCAGTCACAGTATAGTTTATCAAGCAAAATTTGAATTTCTATTTCCTTAATTATAATTTAGATTAATTTTTGGGAATTTTTAAATATCACTGGGACTTGTTTTGTGAAATTCCCCCATCTTTGTCATGCATTTATTTAGGTTCCTTTGCTCAGTGACATGTCCTACGCATATATGCACATCATTTTTAGTCTTTTAATAGTTAATGACGCACTATACACTGTGCACTCTTACACTATGTACTCATCTGTGTAGTGTGTGAATTTTATAAGATCATTTTGTCATTCAGCAATGGAGTCTGATAGTGCATAAGTATGCGAATTGGGATGCACTATGGCCCGGTTTCACAAACAGGGCTGAGGCTAAGCCAGGATTAAGCCTTATTTCAATTAGGGTATTTAAGTAGCTTTTATAAACATACCCTAGAAAAAAACATTATGGCAGTGACATATTTTAAGATATTTTCTTTCAGTTAAAACAGCTCAAACATGCATTTTAGTCTAGGACTAGCTTAAGCCTTGTCTGTGAAACCAGGGGTATAAGTTTTACAGCTGAAGAGCCCAGAATGACACAGGTAATGTTTACTGTCACCATGACGACTCACGGGCTTCTTGCACAACTTCCACTAAACACCTGCATAAGTCATAGCTGAAACTCTGCTGGATTCAAAGTGCCACTGAACCTTCTCAAAGGGTGAGCATCTTTGACTAAGCTAAACTTGTGTGCTACTTAATATAACTGAATGCTTCTCTGGGGGAAAAAAGAGTTTGGTTAATATTTGGTAAATATTTAATAAGGTATGAGTTCCTCTGGTTTCTTTAGACTCTCTCTATTGAACAGACTGCATTAAGATTAGCCAGAGAAGATTCTGGCACTCCAAACTCTTCACAAACTTTCTTTGTTTACATTTTGCTGAAAGGTAGTTCTTCACCACATACACTCTATAAGCAGAAAAATATTGAGCTTGCTCTTTGAGCACCACTTAAATACTAAACACCAAGACCTTTAGTGATCAAGGAAGTGTCTTTTTATGTGTCCTTATCATGCTGCTTTGTTGATCGTGCTCTTTTCCTCTGCATCTTACCAAATAACAAATTTGATGAATCATTTAGTACCTTAGCAAAAAGAATGAGACATTTAAAAGGCTTTGATTCGATCAGTTCATGCATTTCTTAGGAATCAAACCCACGACCTACACTCTTAGAAAAAAAAAAAAGTTAATTGGGGTTCTATACAGAACCTTTTAGGGGTTCCAAATATAAAGCGCCTGATAGAACCCTTTAAAGGGATAGCTCACCCAAAAATGAAAATTATCCCATGATTTACTCACCCTCAAGCCATCCTAGGTGTATATGACTATCTTCTTTCAGATGAACACATTCATAAATATATTTAAAAATATCCTTAGTCTCCAGTGTTTAAAATGGTTGTGAATGGGGGGCCGCGTTTTGAAGTAAAAAATAATGCATCCACATCCATACAAAAAAGTAATCCATATGACTCCAGGGGGTTAATAAAGGCCTTCTGAAGCAATACGTTTTTGTAAGAAAAATATACAAATTCAAATAACTAGCTTCCGGTGGACCACTGTATGCAGAATGCGCAAGATTTGCGGCGGAATCCTTTGACCTGACGCACAACGTAATGACGAATGCAGAGGCGCAGAGGATAGAGCAAAACAAATCACTGGTCACGAATTAGAAGTCTAAAACGATCATTTTTAAAGAGAAATTTCATAGGATTTTGATATAAGAGAAGAGGAGCTTAAATTTGTTGCACAACCCTATTTGTTTGAACCGCGAGAAGCGCTTACAATACTCCAACATCCTCCAACATCAAAGGATTACTCATTTGGCGCAAGTCGACTTGCGCAGTATGTGTACAGCCGTCTGCTGGAAGCTAGTTATTTTAATTCATAAATTTCTAAATATGGATATTTTTTTCTTACAAAAAACGCATCGCTTCGCTTCAGAAGGCCTTTATTAACCCCCTGTTGTCGTATGGATTTTTTTTTTTTTATGGATGGATGCATTATTTTTGACTTCAAAACGTGACCCCCCATTTACAAACCATTATAAAACCTTGGAGGACTAAAGATATTTTTAAATATATCTCTGATTGTGTTCGTCTGAAAGAAGATAGTCATATACCTGGGGTGGCTTGAGGGTGAATAAATTTGAGCAAACTTGTTTACCACAATAATTGTATATGCTTAAATAATTAATATTTTAAGTTGAAGCATAAATGTATTATGGTAAACATAGTCTATTCGAAATAAGTTATATCATCTCCCATCGCCACCCCCAATTTCATTTTAAAATTTTATTTCAAAATGGTAAACAAATAGTAATGTAAACCAACGATTTTGGAAACAAATATACACTCACAATGTATGCTCTTGTGTGCATAGGCTTAGGCTATATATCAAATTAAACAATTCATTAACGTGATCACAAATCAATTTATAATCCAGACGTGAAATTATACATATTGATTTTTGTCAAAAAATATTTTACACGGAGACTCAAAACTTTTGAAAGAATTACACCGTCGAAATCTGTGGTTTATGTAAGTGTAATTAGAGAAAAGGTCTCACGCACTTACACAGGAATGTACCTGACATTTACTGGGTTTGTTCAAGAAAGCGCTGGCGTGTCCGGAAATGCAGTAATTTCATTCACAAGCTCGCATTAAAACTGATGGGACGGAGAGAAAACCCCAGGAGAGCGCGCACGGCGATGAGCATTTCAACCAATGCTCTCTCATAGCGACCCGATGCAATAAGCTTTGAGATTCATTTCCTCACGCTGTCATGTTTGGTCGAAGCATTAAGAAGGGAAACTCCAGCCGGTCGGTGAGTAAAGCGGTACGGGGTGTTAAAGACTTGTATTTTTACGCACTGTTACTCCACGCGCATCAGTAAGACATTCAAGAAAGGGGTTCTTTGTTATTGAGTTATTTGGACGGAAATGAAAAGGGCTAGATGTACCTAATAAAACGTACGCACTGTTGGAGCTGCCGTGTGATGTGTGAAGTTATGAACAACTAACACTCAGTGCAACATCAGGCAGGTCAGAATTGATAACAGGCGTTTGTTGTTGCAAAATAGTGCATTTTATTGTCAGAGTCGCACAATTTTAATTATTCACCACAGATGTGACATCAGTGCTACAATATGACAACATTTCAGCAGACGTGTTTCTGTGTAAATTGTATTGAATGAACACGTGTAGCCTATTTGACTCCTTTTTACAACTCAATGAGACAAACTGCTTGCCTTTTCTGAAGAATGGGTTTAAAAAGTTCGTGAAAGTGCTTTTTCTTGGTCACAATTGTAACCTGTGGGAAATGACTGCTCACTGAGTTACTGAATAAGACTAAATAGAAAGTTGAAAACAATAAAATAATTTAATATTTTATATGAGGCGAAATGGGTAGCCTATTTCTTTTTTTACGTTTCAGCTATTTGTTTTAATGTAATTGTATACTTTAAAATGCACAATTTTATGTGAATCAATCAGTCAAAATGGATTGTGACCACTGACATGTTTACATGTATTGGTGATCATGATTTATATGAGTGTAACCTTAGAATTAGGCCTACATTAATCATTTTAAATAAGATATGTTTCAAATATCTGTATTATGACACGTTTAACCCCATATCTGTCAGTGTCCTGCTAGCGGGATGCTTGGCACTCTTTTTTTTTTTAATTTTTTATAACTTTATTTCCTATCACATATTTTATTAATCATCATAAATTAGGTATAATTTGAAAGCTTACACCAGGGGTACCCAATCCTGTTCCTGGAGATCTACCTTCCTGCAAAGTTCAGCTTCAATTAGGGTCTGTGTCCGAAATCGCACCCTATACCCTTAAAGGTGCTAAAGAGGATCTTTTCGTCGACTGAGAAACCAAAGACTGTTACTGAGTTTTTGAAATGAGCGCATACGTAAGAATTTCGAGGGAACACCTCCCAAAACTCCTGCACGAGTATTGGAACATGAGTGTTTACCACCGGCATTCGCTGTGTTGTGTTAGTGGATTCATTATGTCGGACTCACCGTATGTAACTCATAATCTGCAGTTGTTACTCCTGTCTCCTGACAAAAACATTGCATGCGGCGCCTGTGGAGTGTGGGAAGTTACTGGAGCTCGCAGCCGCGCTCGTCTCTCACAAGGAACGTCACAGCAGTGATTGACAAGCCAGAGGGCCAATCGTTTACGCGATGATCGCGTAAATGATTGGCTGATGTTTTTAAGGCCCTACCTCGTGTACAGATGATGTATATTAATATTATTACTTTCAGTGCACCGAATAAATAGTCTTTTATCAGTTAGTAAAGACAGTTTCAAGTAATATTGCAAAAATGTATAAAACAAAACATCCTCTTTAGCACCTTTAAATAGGGGACTATTTGAGGGGACAGCCATTTGTAGTGGTGTCCGAAACCATAGTGGCCGTTATCAAGTGCACCCATTTAATCCCACAATGCAACACAATAACAAGTGAAGACTTCAGATGCAAAAGCCTCTAAGTGCCATTTGAAATTTTCTTCTAAAATGAGCATTTTTATCAAGCTCATATGTTTAGGTTCAGTAATTTCATTCTAATGGCAATTAATAGGTCCTTTTCATTGCCATTAGAGTGAAATTACTGACCCTAAACATACAAGCTTGATAAAAATGCTAATTTTTCTTCTAAAATTTCAGATGGCACTTAGAGGTTTTTGCATCTGAAGTCTTCAAGTGTATAACCGATATACGCTCAACGGCTAGAGAATACCCATTATGCACCGCGAGAGTCGCGCGCCAAATTGAATTCTCACGCCTGACCAGAAGATACCTGCAGCTGAATCATCCATCCATCCATTTTCCAAACTGCTGGTCCAATCTGGCTACAGCATAATATTGTACAGGTATAAATTCACATAATTATTAAATAGCAAGCTCAAACTTGGCAAACACCAGCACACTCAGTGTCCAAATTCAGTTATTTGGAAAATATTCATAGAATGTGAATGAGAGTTCACACTGTGAGACCGTATCACAGAAATGTATGTATACCTGTTAAGAAGATTTTGAGCATGTATTCAACATTTGGATGTTCTCTATGCGATATACTGTATATAAATGCCTTTTCCACAGTTAAATGGCATAACTTGCGTTTATATGAAAAATAACTCTTGTATCTCTTCCCAGCCTCTGCAGCCTACTGTGCTTGATGGCCTAGAAAGAGGACAACCTTGTACCGTTTGTGGAGAGCAGTGTCCTGGCTTTGTTCTGCATAAATGGAGGTGAGATCCCCCACCCCCCAACTTGCTAGTTCTAAACATCCTTTTTTCTTATTTTACTACATGTTCAGGAATTTGGTAGAGAATGAGATGTTATCTGACTTCATCCTGCTAGTTGACTTTTGGTGCAGGAGAGTCCAATCTTAGTTGTTTAAGAAGTTATGTTGTTGCTGTTTTGGTCAGTATTGGACAGCATCAGCATTTCTAAGCTCTTGAAATGTTCAGTGGAAATTTAGAGGTTCTTTGCCTTTAGACAGAGTCACCATAGGAGGATTCAGTAGAATTCAAATAAAGCTGACAGTGCGTGTCTGAGCCAGCAGGCAATTTGCAGGACCTGTATGCACAAAGATAACAGCGTACACTAAGCTAGCTATTCATGCTTTCCAGGACATTCAGGCTTCATTTTTGCTTGGGCGATTTCAAAAGCCAACATTTTGTTTCTCGCTCAGAATTGAGTTGAACTGTTCTGCTGGAGCACACTGTGAAACAGAGGATGTGACTAGTTAGAATTTGGTGGGGGAAAAAATGTATAGTAAGAATATGAAAAGAACTAAAAATGGAAAAAAAATTACTATCCCTTTAATTTCAACAACTGAGTCATTTTCATAATGTTAGTGTGGGCATAATGAAAAAATTAGTTGCACTTTTAATATGTAACTTCTAAAGTTCATGTTTAAATGAGAGGAAAAACTCTTTCTTTCCAGCCAAATGAGTAAGAGCATGTTGCCCTTCTCTGTTTGCTTTATAATGAATGCAAGAAAGTCTATAGTGGCAGGGGTTGCTGGGATGGAGGGTAAAAAGAACGGATCTGCCTGCTCTCCATTGCTGTAAACTATTACAGGGCAACAGTCAGCTCTGGAATGTGCACTTAATTGCCTGTCTTTTGCAGTGCTACAATAAAACTAAAGGTCTTCCAGACAAACTTAAAGCGGTCATTTGTAACATAGTTCTTTAGATGCATCTTTGTGTGTGAGTGGGAGACCTATGGCACACTATGGGGTCTCTTACACAACAGTAGCTCCTAAAGATTTTTATGAAGACTGTGAAAAGGCATATTTGAATGCAGATTGCTATCAGGGTGACTTTTTGGTTGTGTGTGTGTGTGAAAGAGAGAGAAACCGAGTGTTTTTTCTGCTGACTTTCAATGATCCAATTCAACAATCCCTCATATTTGTGTTTTTACTGCTGAAGTAATTGTTGAACTTCTCCTGCATCCTATTCTTCTGCGATCCAGAATGGCAGCACAGCTGAAAGGTTTGTTTGAGCTGCGTCTTCTACAGTACAGGCATTAATGTGCATTTCCTTCAGCCTGAGGTTTATTCATTTCACTTTTGGTGTAAAGGGCCTTTACATTTGGCAAAAATAAGACTTTTGCTTTTTTGTTATTAAAAACAAACAAACAAACAAGAAAGGCCCACCCAGATGAGAAAATATAACGCAAAAGTAATGCATTACTTTCCATAAAAAGTAACTAAGTAACTCAATTATTTACTTTTTAAAGGAGTCACATTGCAATGCATTACTTTTAAAAGTAACTTTCCCCAACACTGCAAATATTAACGTGTTAAGAAATTTGGAGAAAAGGCAGCTGAAAGTGAGTTGATGGTTCTTTTCTATTCTTTTATTTTATTTTGCAGCTATTAAATATGAAATCATGACATTAATCACAGTTATTTTATTCTTATTAAGACGATCATCATATTTGGTGGTCTTGGGCAAAGTTTGAAAAACCCTTTATTATGTAAGAATCATCGGAAAATTATCTCTACACCAGAACTTATAATCCACATAAAAGGGAGGAGATGCACCATGTGTAGGAAAATAAATGGTATAAGTTAAAATGTTGAATTGGTGGATGTAGGTAATGTCTTCAGTTAGATGGGGGCTGCACTTGTATGCCTGCCTAGAAAATAGCTATCCTGTGGCATCACCAAGATGGTCGCCAAATGAACTAATCTGTCATATAGGGACTTAAAAGCAGTGGGGTACAGCATGAAATGAAAAGGCCATGCATCAACACTTTTAACATCTGCAAACCCTAAAATGTCCTGAAATATTCATAAATGTCTAAATATTAATGAGATGGCTGGAATATCTGCTGGAGCTGGGGTCTATTTTCCCTGCTTCTCCATCATTGTATAAAACCAAGAGGGTTTTATAACAGTATATGTCTATTCAAGCTTTTTTGTATTGGTAACTCTTATACTCAAAAAAACTACTAAAGTTGGAGTAGTTTAACCACTGGACAGAGTTTGCTATTTGTCTTTGGCTTGAATAAGAAGCATTGTGGACCAGATGTCAGTCCTTTAATCATAAGTCTGGATATGTGAGACTTGTATTGCATAACTAAATCTAAATCAATAAATGTTGCTTCTGAAAGTAAATTTATAATGTTTTTGCCTGCCCTGGCTACACTCCATCAGCTTGCATTCTATGTAGAAGGAACCAAGATGGTGGCATGTGTAACACGATGAGTTGAATAATTTATGAGAGCCGTTGGCTTGATTGATTTTCTTTGTGTTAATGAGTCTCATTACTGCCCCTATTAGCATCAGTGCTTTGAGTATTTGCTATCTGATCAGCCAGCTTATATGACCCACTTATCCAGGTTGGCATGTAGCTCTAGGTTGTAGATGTTCTTTCATGTTGATTAACCCTTAAATGCATGACTGTTTCGCCAATCATTCTTACATATTCGGGTCTTTATCGACCCGGATCTATATCTAACACTGATGGATCTCTACCTGTTGCAATAATATAAAACTCCTCTGATATTAAAATAACAATTACAGAAGAATAAAATAAATCATATTTTGTTACCTTTTGGAGCTTGAAAGGGCTCCGTTTGACCAGATGTTTTATGCCATCACCACTGTCCTCGTCAGAGCTCATTTCCCAGTAAATTCAGCAAATAATGGGATAGTTTTATGTTTGAGCAAATAATGGGATAGTTTAATGTATTCTCAAAACTATAATTTTCAACATCTTCAAAATCAATATTTTGATCGCTAACAGCTTCACCAGATCCATCCAGTGACAGTTACAGTCATATTTGATTGCGTTCAGAACTTGCTCTGCAGTAAATCACTGAGCCATTTCATGTATCTCTTATTCTTTCATTTTCTGTCTGAATGAGTCATCACTTCAGCATTGTGTATCAGACATTGCCACCTTGTGGAATAAAGGTGAATTCCACTTATTTCATCATCTAAGATTTAATTATTGTTGTGCAGAAAAAATATATGTACACTCATACACACCTCGGGTCGTTAGCGACCCTATACAATTTTTACAAAAAATGAATACAAAAATAGGCATTCTTTAATAATTTTATAATTTTTTTTCTTGTTATATTCTTTATAATGAATTGATTGAGGAATACCAAGAAGGTTGATATCTAACTTTAAAAAATGAACGAGGAGGAGGGTAGTGAATGACGTCCCGGGTCACTAAAGACCCGAGGTATGCATTTAAGGGTTAAATGCATGTTTTAGGATTGACAACTCCTGACCTTTATACAGAATTTGTCTTATATTATACCACAGATTTATTTTATTTTTATGTCTATTTATTTATTATTATTTTTGCTTTTGTAAATGGTGGAAAATCCCAACAAAATTATGTTCCTCAGAATACATACGTTTTTTCTATGGTTCCCATCAAGTTCTCTGAACATTTAAAATGTCCAGTTTCTGAAATGTTTTAAAAATTTAGTTTTTTGTTTTGTTTTGTTTTTTGGAATGCAAACAATGAAGGGATAGTTCACCCAAAAAAATAAAATTCTGTCATCATTTACTCCCCCTCAAGTTGTTCCAAACCTGTATAATTTTTTTTTGTTGTTGTTGTTGTGCTGAACACAAAGGAAGATATTTGGAAGAATGTTTGTACCCAAGCAGATTCTGCCCCCCTTTGACTGCCATAGTATTTTTTTTCCTACTCTGGTAGTCAGTGAGGGGCAAGATCTGCCAACGCTATCTCACAACCAATTCGTACGTATTTTACGAGCTGGCTAATTCATAGGAATTTGTATGACCTCACTCGTACAAATTCATAAATTGTAAGTTGCAAAAAACATACAAATTCGTACGAGTGAGGTCGTACAAATTCATACGAATTAGCCAATAACATTGGCAGATCTTGCCCCCCATTGACTACCATAGTAGGGGAAAAAAATACTATGGTAGTCAGTGGGGGGCGGGATCTGCTTGGCTACAAACATTCTTCCTAATATCTTCCTTTGTGTACAGCACAACAAAGAAATTTATACAGGATTGGAACTACTTGAGCTTGAGTAAATGATGACTGAATTTTAATTTTTGGATGAACGATCCCTTTAAGAATGCATTCCATTTTATCATTTTGAAAACTTTATGGGAACATTAATTTTGAATGTTCTCTGAACATTCTGAAACAAGTAGTAATATTAAAAAAAAAAAACTTTAGGCAAATGTCCAACTAAAATATTTCAGAAATAAATCATTCCTTTTTTGTTCCTTTTGTTTTTGTGCTAAAGTTTTGAGAACATTATTAAAGACCAGATAACTCGCATGTTGTATTAATGTTTGTTCATAACTTTGAGACAACCTTTCCAGAATGTTAGCCAAAGTTCTGAGAACATTCCCTGTTAGATAAAGTCTACAGGTGTACAGTCTATAGGTGTACATTCATCAGATTTCTTATTTTAAAATCCAAAGCACTTAAAAGCTGAACTGTGAGTCTGTTCATCATGAAATATTTAAGTACAGTCACAGTTCTCTAGTGTTGCCAAGGTTCAATATGTGTGTAATTGTTGTGCCACACGGTCATTAAAATTCATTTATTTTTTACAACAGATGCAATAAAGTGATAAGCCAAAGTCAAAGTTCTTAATTTAGTGCAGCAACTTAACTGCAGACATTTACAGGTGCTGTTTAATCACCCACCAGAGATGTCTTACACCAATGGTTCAATTTCAAATTAAAAGAAATGGACAGTATTCCTGACATTTTTGCTGAAATTGGCAACCCTGTTTTTCCTTTAAAATAATTTTTTGAAAGTCTGCAATACTGATTACTGGTTAGTTAGTCCTTCAGGGTTACTTCTGCAGCGCACAGCATGACACACACTTAACGATGCATGAATGCTAATGCTAACTTTTTTGCTATAAAGAAGGCAATATACTGAGTCCACCATTACTAGAGTTAAAGAGTTACAAAATATTAATTTCTGCCACGTTATAGTGTTGGCATTTGTGTAAGATACAATGAAAAATGCACAGGAAGAGTCTGCTCACTACAGAGACCATAGAGGGACATGGTGAAGGGAAAAAAAATAAAGATGGGAGGAAATATTATGTCAATGCTTTTGCGTTCTCTCGCACGTTTTGAGCCAGAGTTAGCCATAAAGGCTAATTTTCATCTGTTGTCACTAGCCAGTTCTTAAAAGGCAAAGAAACTGAGACTAAACACTGATGAAAATGTTTTTTAAAATGTCCCTAAAGAAAGTTGTTGCTGCAGGTAGATCCACTGGACTCTGTCCTTGCAGTAACCTGCTCCAATCTGCATAACAGTGCCTTTCAGTGTGTTAACAAGCGGCCCGGCCAAACCAATCCATCAGGGCGGTCTGGCACATTGAATGGGCCTTTAAAGTAAAGTCTTCTTTTCAGCCAGTCTGGAGGAGGAGAAAAATGGAGGGAAACCCTGCTCCTCAGACATGTATAAAGAAGGCAAGAGAACATAACAACTGGGTCTTTTCTAGATTAGCATGGTCCTACAGAGCTGCTAAAACACATTCACCTTTAATGGAATGAAATCACTGTATCCACTCCCTGTGTGCTTTGATGTTGCCTGCTAACGCTTATTCCACTCATCAACTAAATGAGCTGGGGTTTTGTTGCTTAGGCAGCCATTTGAGGTTATTTTGACCAAGGATTGATATTTGGGGCCTGTGTAAATAGATTCATGCAGATGAATCACAAGTTGACCATTCAGATTCAAACAGTACTTTTACTGGGGGGTTGGGGTGACTGCATGTATATGTGGTTGCCTTTGATTGGGTGTAATGATAGGGTCGTTTATTTGCCATTGTGGTCACGGAAACGGTGGGCTGGGTCATATGCATGCAAACTGAGGCCCACTGGATACACAAATGAAAGTAACAGCAGGTATTAGAAACCGAGGTTAATCTCTAACTTGAAGCTTAATTATGTAATAAATGTAATACAATATATATATATATATATATATATATATATATATATATATATATATAACAGCATTTATATATATATATAATATAACAGCATTTATATATATATATATAACAGCATTTATATGAAGAACGTTTATATAGAAAGTTTTTGTAACAATGAAAAGGCAATATTTTCTTTTAAAGTTGTGAAAAGTACCAACTTCGGTACCAATCTTGAAGCCAATCACAGACATATCCGATGAGCACGTCAATGACCAATCAGAGGTGTTTTCGAATCCGCTCAACAGTGCTCAAAATGTCATTTTTTTTTAAAAATTTCTGTACCGACTTGGTACCGAAGTTGGTACTTTTGACAACTCTAGTTTCTTTTTTTTAATCAATGAAGTACACTCTTGCTGAGTAAAAGTATTACATTTCTTTATTATTTTTAAATTTCTTTAAATAAATCTTACAGACCCCAAACTTTCTAGTTAAATTCTAATAAAAATATATTTATACATTGTTACAAAAACTTTAAACTTTAAAAATAAATGCTGTTTTTTATTTATTTTATTTACTTCGCTCATCAAAGATTCCTGAAAAACATACATCACGGTTTCCACAAAAATATTAAGCAGCACAATAATAAGTATTTCTTGAGCACCAAGTCAGCATATTAAAATGATTTCTGAAGGATGCTATTAATGCAATTAATGATGCTGAAAATTCAGCTTTGCCATCACAGGAATAAATTACATTTAAAAATGTATATAAATAAATACAAAAAAAGTATATAAAATTGTAAATAATGTTTTACAATATTACTGTTTTCACTGTATTTTTGATCAAATAAATGCAGTCTTGGAAAGCATAACAGACTTCTTTCAAAAACATTTTTAAAAAATCTCACCAAATCATAGACAATATTGAAAAAAAATAACCCAGTTTATGTTTAGAAATAAAGACACCCATTGAATATACATAAAGAATAAACATTCTACAATATTTCTTATATTGAGTACACCAAATTTTATTCACTGTGATCATGGCGCACATATTACTTGTAGTTGCTGTTGTATGCTGTGTTGTTGCACAGTTGTCTATTAAAACTAGACTTTGGCTAGACAAGATTGATGTAGGGCAGGTCTCACCATCAATGATAGTGTTCATTTATGGAGAAGAGCTTCTCTCGCATGAGGAGTTTCGTATCAAGAGGCTTCCTTTTGTAAAGGTGTGTTTGACCGTGCATTTGTGTCACAGAAAGAAAAGAACATCTTTAGGGATTGGTTTTATCACACCTTCATATTTTACACCTTCAAAGTAGCAGATGCTCAATGGGGCTGGAGTGGGTGTAATTGGAGAGTGTTTTCATTCCTTTGTCTGTGAAGCTGTAGAGCTAATGATTACAGAGGAGTGTGTATGTGTGCCAGCCTTTGGGTACTCCATCTTTACCATAGTGATCTTAGTTTTCAGTACCCCATTATAATGTGTGCGAAAGGAGAAGACATGATGACAGGATGAGGCCTATTACTAGTGTCACATTGCCTTCACCTCTAACTCTTTTCTAACAAATCAGCATGCTTTTATTTGGACCTTTGTTAACTAAATTATGTTTCTGAACAATATATTATGCAATATATATATCTGATGTAATGCTAGTACTGCTTCAGTCTATTATTTTAAAAGGGTTGCTTTGATGGATTTTTTTGTCATTCACAACAAATAATTATATGTGGCAAAATGATTCAGTCAAATGCCACTCAGCAGACCCTTGTTAAACTCAGATGATTTTAAACCCTATTAATTATGATGTCATTTTTGGGATAGTTGCTTGTTATGCAGGTAGGCTACAGTACATCCAAATGCAATGGCTCATATGCTCATATTATTCTTTTTTTTTTTCAGTGAAAGATGTATTTTAGTCATGGGTCAACATCATGCTCTAATAGGAAACAGCTGGATTCCTTTCCATTAACATTATGTAGATTACTCCTTTTAAGTTTTTTTTTAGTTCACTGTCAACATGCCACACCACAGTCTGGATCTGACAACAGTCCTTATCACATCAAGAGGCCTGTGACCAGGGTCCTGTTTACACCTGGTGCAAGCATGTCTCAAATGTGTCTCCTGTGACCTCTGGTGATAAAATTTCATTGAGGTTTTCTTGATGAAATGACCTATTCACCTAATCACCTATTACTTTAGTGTGTTACTGAATGCTGATAAAGGAAAAACATGATAGATGGATAATAGATGGATGGACAGATAGGCAGATAGACAGATGGATAGATAAGCGGATAGATGGATAGATGTACAGACATGGATGGATAGATGGATGGAACCTGATCATAGACGATTGATGGATGGCTGGATGGATGGATGGAACCTGATCATAGGTAGATGGGTGGGTGGATGGATGGAACCTGATCATAGGTAGATGGGTGGGTGGATGGCTGGAACCTGATCATAGGTAGATGGGTGGGTGGATGGATGGAACCTGATCATAGGTAGATGGGTGGGTGGATGGATGGAACCTGATCATAGACGATGGATGGATGGCTGGATGGATGGATGGAACCTGATCATAGGTAGATGGGTGGGTGGATGGATGGAACCTGATCATAGGTAGATGGGTGGGTGGATGGATGGAACCTGATCATAGGTAGATGGGTGGGTGGATGGATGGAACCTGATCATAGGTAGATGGGTGGGTGGATGGATGGAACCTGATCATAGACGATGGATGGATGGCTGGATGGATGGATGGAACCTGATCATAGGTAGATGGGTGGGTGGATGGATGGAACCTGATCATAGGTAGATGGGTGGGTGGATGGAAAGAACCTGATCATAGACGATTGATGGATGGCTGGATGGATGGATGGAACCTGATCATAGGTAGATGGGTGGGTGGATGGATGGAACCTGATCATAGGTAGATGGGTGGGTGGATGGATGGAACCTGATCATAGGTAGATGGGTGGGTGGATGGATGGAACCTGATCATAGGTAGATGGGTGGGTGGATGGATGGAACCTGATCATAGACGATGGATGGATGGCTGGATGGATGGATGGAACCTGATCATAGACAATGGATATGGATGGGTGGTTGGGTGGGTGAATGAATGAATGAATATATGGATGGGTGGGTGAGTGGGTGAATGAATGAATGAATGAATGAATGAATGAATGGGTGGGTGGATGGATGGATGGATGGATGGATGGATGGATGGATGGATGGATGGATGGAAAGAACCTGATCATAGATGATGGATGAATGGATGGATGAATGGATGGATGGATGGAAAGAACCTGATCATAGCCATTGGATGGATGGATGGATGGATGGATGGATGGATGGATGGATGGATGGATGGATGGATGGAAAGAACCTGATCATAGACATTGGATAGATGGATGGATGGAAAGAATCTGATCATAGACAATGGATGGATAGATGGATAGATAGATAGATAGATAGATAGATAGATAGATAGATAGATAGATAGATAGATAGATAGATAGATAGATAGATAGAACACTGCTGTGATGAAGAGATGTGAAACTGGAAGATCAATGTGGCATGAAATTAAATGGGTGAAATGAGATATTCTAATGTAAGGACTAGTGATGTGTGCAAACAGAAGGCAGCAGTGCGGTTGGTGGAAGAGATCAGAGATTATAGCTGGCAGAGAGCTGTGTGTGTGTGTGTGTGTGTGTGTGTGTGTGTGTGTGTCTGTCTGGATGAGAAAAAAGGTAAAGCCATTTTCTTTCTGTCCCTGAGCTCAGGGTCAGTTGTCTGCTTGGTCTGACCAGACCAGCTGCAGCTGCTAAACACCCAGATCATGTCTTCATCACCTCAGCCAATTTAATAACACAAGAGCCTCAAAGTGCCACTGGAATCCACACCCAGTTAAGTGATAGAATAAAAGCATAGAATGCATGCATATCAAATGCTATTAAAATGCATTTAGTCCGTATTTGGCCTTTTTTGTCTTACATCTCCTGCAGCTGGCACTAAAGGCCCAACTCTGAAAGCTCTTTAAATTAGCTCTTACTTTCCCCTCAATACTGTTGTATCGAACAACAAACAGTGTTGTTTTATGTTACTGGATCACAATTATCAATCACAATTTCAAACCTTGAATTGGAGAACAACTGTACACTCTCTTAAGCATATATGCTTAAGAGAGTGTGCAGTTGTTCTCCTTCAACTCTAGTTTTTCCACTCAACTTGCACCTCCAAAGGTGTGTGTCTGCTTTGCCTTACTCAAACCCTGAATGCCATGAAATTGTGCCATGCAAACATAATATCAGCTGCCATAAATGAACTGTTTTAGTAGTAACTCCAGAAACTCATAACCTCGGTGCCCTGATGTCTTCAAACTGTTTTAAAAAGAAGAGGAGATGCTACACAATAGTGGTTCAACAGATCACAAAACTCACGGTTCGGATCGTATGACGGTTATTAAGTCACGGATCGGATCATTTTTCGGATCAGCGCAAAAAAAATTGGGTGGTTGGGGATAACTTTGCATTTATTACTTAGTCCACTTTAACTACTCTGATACCACAACAGAAACTAATAGCCTAACTAATACATTAATAATGGCAAGTGAACAGACTGTAAAAAGAACAAATACTGTACACTAATTACAAGCATAGATAAATACAACATAAAGTAACAAAGTATAAGGTCTAACTGTAGTGTTAATTTTCGTGTACAGAAATGTAATAATTAAATGTATAATGACACTGTTCACTGTATAAATTTAATATAGATTAATCTTTGTTAAAGCTGTGTTTTGTTGTTTGATTTACATGACAGACAACAGCAGGTATTTCTAGTTTGCTGTCACTTTAAGAGGAAGACCCCATGCACGCACACATCCGATAGATACACATCCGAATTCTCACTTAGTTCAAATAAGACATAACTGAATGTGTTTTTGAGAATACTTGCCGAAAGGGGTATTTTGACTGGCATAATGCGTGTATTTGTCCATCCAAATGCATTGAGAACGCGAAAGAGAAATCAATTTTGGAGTTCGCGAGCGATCTGAAACACGCCCTTCTCTGTTTGTGTGTGCGCGCGAGCCTTGTATGTATGTGCGTCTGTGCGCACCGATAACAGCGTGGCGCGTGATAACGAATTAAATCCTCTTTTGCCTCTTCTAGCACTGGAATGGTTTTATATCTATTATTTAATGTGTAAACTAGCAACTTGCAATTGATCCGCGAATCACATGCATGCCGAACCGTGGAGCTTGGTCCGTATGGATCACGGATCAACAACGATCCATTTAACCACTACTACACAATGGTAAACATGCCCCCGTCCCAACTATTTTGAGACCTGTAGCAGGCATCGACTTTTAAATGAGCTCATTTTGTGCTTAAAATTGTAAAATTTCTCAGTTTAAACATTTATGTTATCAGTGTTCAATTGTGAATAAAATATTGGCTCAAGTGATTTGAAAGTCTTTAAGTTTTCATTTTATTCATATTTAAAAACGTCCCAACATTTACGGAATTCAGGTTGTATAAATCTGATCAGTCCTGTGTATGTATACAAGTGCTCAGCATAAATGAGTACTCCCCCTTTGAAAAGTAACATTTTAAATATCTCAATGAACACAAAAACAATTTCCAAAATGTTGACAAGACTAAGTTTACATCTGTATAACATCTGTTTAACTTATAACATGAAAGTAAGGTTAAAAATGAGTACACCCCACTGAAAGTCTCTGGTGCAAAGCTAAATTTTAGACTACAAATGTCTAATTTAACAAGAATTCAACCACAGGTGAGTCTAATTATTCATTACACAGGTGTCCAGCAGACAGTTGACTATAAAAGGGTGTTAAAACCCCTTCCCATTTCATGCTGTCAGCAATGGCACCACATGGAAGAGAAATGTCACAAGACCTGAGAAAGAAAATAATTTCTTTACACCAGAAAGGTGAATGCTACAAGAAGATCAGCAAAGCTTTACTTATCCGTCAGAATACTGTAGCAAAAGTGGTACAAAAATTTAAAAAAGATGGAACTGCAACCATCTCACAGAGACGTCCAGGTCGTCCACGGAAGTTAACACCTCGACAGGAGTGTCTTCTGATGAGAAGGGTTGAAGATAATCAGCATGCAAGTTCACTGCAGTTATCTAAAGAAGTAGAAAGCCAAACTGGGGTGACTATTTCCCGTGACACAATACTACGTACACTGCAGAGGAATGGCATGCATGGGTGCCGTCCACGAAAGAAGCCTCTCCTAAAGCCCAGGCACAAAAAAGCCCGCCTAGAGTTTGCCAGGGCCCATGCTGTCAAAGATAAAGACTACTGAGACTCTATACTCTGGAGTGATGAGACCAAGATAAATGTTTTTGGAACTGATGGCTTCAAAACTGTATGGCGTCTCAAAGGTGAGGAATACAAGGAAAAATGCATGGTGCCTGCAGTGAAACGTGGTGGTGGCAGTGTCCTTATATGGGGCTGCATGAGTGCTGCTGGTGTCGGGGAGCTGCATTTCATTGATGGCATCATGAATTCACAGATGTACTGCTCTATACTGAAAGAGAAGATGCTACCATCACTCCGTGCCCTTGGTCGTCGTGCACTTTTCCAACATGACAATGATCCTAAACACACATCTAAGGCCACTGTCGGATTTCAGAAGAAGAACAGGGTGAAAGTCATTCAGTGTCTCCTGATCTGAACCCAATGGAACACCTATGGGAATTCTGAAGAGTCTCTAAAATCCAGTCTCTAAAAGAGGCCATTCTTGAAGAATGGAAAAAAATAGATGTTTCAAAATGTCCTCAACTTGTTCAGTCCATGCCTAGAAGACTTGGTGCTGTCATGGAGCAAATCAAGGAGGCCATGCAAAGTACTAGATGTAGTAGTTTTTGTTGTGGGGTGTACTCATTTTTGCATCACCCTAATTTGAGTACAACTGAAAATTTTGTTCTCCAAGTTATATTATTAACCTTACTTTCATGTTATAAGTTAAACAGATGTTATAAAAAACTTAGTCTTGTCAACATTTTGGAAATTGTTTTTGTGTTCATTGAAATATTGTTTAAATTGTTACTTTTCAAAGGGGGTGTACTCATTTACACTGAGCACTATATATATATATATATATATATATATATATATATATATATATATATATATATATATATATATATATATATATATATATATATAATATAATATACTGTATATTAGTATTATATTAGCATTAGTATTAAGGCTGTGTACCATCAGTTTTTGGCTCTGCCGAACACCGTTTCTTGGTTGTAGGCTCTTGTCTTTATAGTGATCCATCTCAAGGTGGTAAATGGCTCCAGGCGCTGTGGCTCTGAGACACTGCTGATCTGTAACACTGGGAATGAAAGGCTCTTTGACTGCGCTCAGGGTAAGGTAGGCTTTATCCTTGTGTTTCCAGTGTCCCAAGGACGTCAACTGTGAAGTGTTCACAGCAGGGCTATGTTTATTGTAGTATGTTGTTATTATACATTATACATGGACACACACACACACACACACACACACACACACACACACACACACACACACAAACACACGCTAAAACAGCTTGAGAACCGCAGATATTGGCATGGCTTCACTTCTTCCCTGCATCACTTCAGACTGTCCTTTGATTCAGTTATTTCTCTACTCTCTCACTTTGTCATCTGTCTCTCACTTACATGGAGAACTTTTACACCTCTACAGCAGTGTGGGTTGCTCTTGAGGCTGCAAATTAAAACTTTTATTGATCTCAACTTCTTCTGGCTCTTTTCGAAACCATCTTGTTTTTTCATCCTTTTCCCCTCCTGACCTCTCAAATGGCTGTCATTTATTAAAAACAGCATCTGTGTGCAAACTGTTCTGTGAATGAGCTTTAAATGGATGCATGTGACTAACTCTGCTGAAATCCCACTGGAAAAACACGATTTTTATCATGACTGTGAGGTCAGGGCCAAAACACTAGTTGAGAAATACAAGTGGTATGACAGCATTGAAAGGTTGTCCTTCAAACATTAAAAACATTATTTTATTAAAATGTCTTGTTGAAAACTGCGCTTGGCTTAACTTCTGTATTTTAGTTTGGATGATTTAAAAGTTGCTAATTACAATGCATATATTAAAAGCATAAATATAATATTTATAGTAAATGTACATTATATAAAAATAAGTATGAAAGGAATTTCATTAGTACTTAATAATATACAATAATATAAAATATTATAATCAAGTCTCAATGTAAACACACATTTCTGATACAAAATTGATTGCACATAGTTTAATTTAAAAAATATCATGATTGCCGCTGAAGTCTTCACTTTTAAATTTATGAACAGGTGGTGGTTTGTCTTGAAATCCTTGGTTGCTGTAAGTTTATTGTGTCAACAGAGGGCACTATTGTACTTGTTTAGTTCATTGGAAGAGCATGTTTAAAACTTGATGGACTTGATGTTATTTGAGTGTTGGAGCCAAGACCAACATTTATTTAAAATAAGTTTTGTTTTAATACAGATGGACTGACAGTTACCTGATCATACATATCTGTAGTTACCACTTTAGTTGTCTTTGTAAACATGAATATATATGTTCTAAGCAAAGGTAGAGTGTGATTGCTCAGATATATCTGACTAAAAACGTCTGTGTCTGTATGTGACAGAATAGAACTCAGCCTTAGAAGGTGAGGAGAATATTAATATGAAATTCGATCTCATCCTCTGCATTACTGTATGTTAAAGAAACAGAGTTTGTATTAGTGATGTATGTCCCTAATATGCATGTGGTTAGAGTTAGCAGAGGTGTAAAGAGTACCTGAATACCAAACCTGAGTTAAAGTATAGATACCTATACAGCTAAAATGTCTCCATTACAAGTTAAGTCACCAATTACAATACAACTTGAGTAAAAGTCTTGGAGTATCTTACATGAGTATATTACAGATGCGCTATCATCGATACCTAAGAGACATGCCAGTGAAGAACAAGAAACAGTTGAGTTTTGAGGAGAACAATCACGTGTTTATTTTCTAAAATCAAAATAAAGTTTAGAGTACCCCAATATTGCAATAAATCAAGGTCAACACAACAGAGTCTTAAACATCTACAAACACTTAAAGGTGCCATCGAATGTTTTTTTACAAGATGTAATATAAGTCTAAGGTGTCCCCTGAATGTGTCTGTGAAGTTTCAGCTCAAAATACCCCATAGATTTTTTTTAATTAAATTTTTTTAACTGCCTATTTTGGGGCATAATTAGAAATGTGCCGATTCAGGTTGCGGTCCCTTTAAATCATGCGCTCTCCGCCCCTGGAGCTCGCGCTTGCCTTAAACAGTGCATAAACAAAGTTTACACAGCTAATATAACCCTCAAAATGGATCTTTATAAAGTGTTCGTCATGCATAGGCTTATGTGAGTATTGTATACTGTTATATTGTTTACATTTGATTCTGAATGAAATTGAGGCTGTGCTCCTGTGGCTAACGGCTAATGCTACACTGTTGGAGAGATTTATAAAGAATGAAGTTGTGTTTATGAATTATATAGACTGCAAGTGTTTAATAATGAAAATAGCGACGGCTCTTGTCTCCGTGAATACAGTAAGAAACAATGGTAACTTTAACCACATTTAACAGTACATTAGCAACATGCTAACGAAACATTTAGAAAGACAGTTTACAAATATCACAAAAAATATCATGTTATCATGGATCATGTCAGTTATTATTGCTCCATCTGCCATTTTTTGCTATTGTCCTTGCTTGCTTACCTAGTCTGATGATTCAGCTCTGCACATCCAGACTTTCTGCCCTTGTGTAATGCCTCGATCATGGGCTGGCATATGCAAATATTGGGGGCGTACATATTAATGATCCCGACTGTTACGCAACAGTCGGTGTTATGTTGAGATTCGCCTGTTCTTCGGAGATCTTTTAAACAAATTAGATTTATATAAGAAGGAGGAAACAATGGAGTTTGAGACTCACTGTATGTCATTTCCATGTACTGAACTCTTGTTATTTGACTATGCCAAGATAAATTCAATTTTTAATTCTAGGGCACCTTTAAAGGTGCAATATGTAAGATGTTTGTCTACTAGAGGTCGCTAGCGGCCTATTCAAAACAAAGGCGTTGCTTGATTATGGCAAGTTTGAGCGTGTAATCTTGGGACATGTGGTCTTCACCTCACAGCCGGCGCAAAAGAATATCGATAGGACTCGGAAAGAAATCATGTTCATCGATGCAATTATTAACGTTACCGTAGTATGACGCAGAGCAGGACCAAGTCTTGTGGGAGCTGAACGAGGCAGCTGGAGTGATTGATAAGACACTTATTCCTTGGCTGGGATCATGTAGAGCCCTTTGAAGCTGCACTGAAACTGCAATTAGGACCTTCAACCCATTAGTAACCATTGAAGTCCACTATATAGAGAAAAATCCTGGAATGTTTTCCTCAAAACCTTTAATTTCTTTTCGACTGAAGAAGGAAACACATGAACATCTTGGATGACATGGAGGAGAGTAAATTATCAGGAAATTGTAATTGTGGAATGAACTAATCCTTTAACATCAGTTAACATGAACTAACTATATTTTTACAGCATTTATTAACCTTTGTTCATTTTAGTTAATACAGTTGTGCACTATGTTCATGTTAGTTCAGTGCATTAAAGCTGTTGTCTGTAACTTTTTTTTTTTTTGGTTAAAAATGATACGAAATCCATTTTTGCCCTCGTTGAAAAATTGAATTTATCTTGGCATAGTTGAATAACAAGAGTTCAGTATATGGAAATGACATACAGTGAGTCTCAAACTCCATTGTTTCCTCCTTCTTGTATGAATCTCATTTGTTTAAAAGACCTCAGAAGAACAGGCGAATCTCAACATAACACCGACTGTTACGTAACAGTCGGGGTGTAGGCCCCCAATATTTGCATATGCCAGCCCATGTTCCCAACATTATGAAAGGCATTAGACAAGGGCAGTCAGTAACGTCTGGAGCAGACTATGTAAGCAAGCAAGAACAATAGTGAAAAATGGCAGATGGAGCAATAATAACTGTCATGATCCATGATATCATGATATTTTTAGTGATATTTGTAAACTGTCTTTCTAAATGTTTTCGTTAGCATTTTGCTAATGTACTGTTAAATGTGGTTAAAGTTACCATCGTTTCTTACTGTATTCACGGAGACAAGAGCCGTCGTTATTTTCATTATTAAACACTTGCAGTCTGTATAATTCATAAACACAACTTCATTCTTTATAAATCTCTTCAACAGTGTAGCATTAGCCGTTAGCCACGGAGCACAGGCTCAAATTCATTCAGAATCAAATGTAAACAATATAACGGTATACAATACTCACATAATCCGCCGCGTGCATGACGAACACTTTGTAAAGATCCATTTGAGGGTTATATTAGCTGTGTAAACTTTGTTTAGGCACTGTTTAAGGCAAGCGCGAGCTCCGTGGGCGGGGAGCGTCAGCATTTAAAGGGGCCGCACAGCATAAATCGGCTCATATTTAATTATGCCCCAAAATAGGCAGTTAAAAAATTAATAAAAAAAAAATCTATGGGGTATTTTGAGCTGAAACTTCACTGACACATTCAGGGGACACCTTAGACTTATTTTACATCTTGTAAAAAAAACCGTTCGATGGCACCTTTAACAATTGCATCGATGCACAACCCACGTAATTCTGCAAATAACTGCAATTGCAGGTTTCAAACAGAGATGGCGACAGAGGCAAAACTTACGGACTGCAGCTTTAACTGTTAACATTACAACTTTAGATTTTAAAAATGTATTAGTGAATGTAGAAATTAACATTAAATAAGTTTAATAATGCTGTAGAGGTATTGTTTATTCATCTTAACTAATGTAGTTTATTCATCTTAACTAATGTTAACAAATGAAACCTTATTGTAAAGTGTTACCTAAATCTTTATAAGAAAGACAATTGAATGGAATATGCCAAAACATCTGTGAATTTACCTTATTTAGCCAACATTAGCTAAGTAGAAGAAACTTTTTCACAAGTGCAGTATTATAAGGTGTTTTTGTACGAAGGTCAGAAACATAAATGTAAATGTAAGAAGCGTCTTTCATTCAAAATGCTGCCTTTTCTCTTTATATGACTCACTAAGAAAATGTTTCTAGGCTCCAGTTTCCAGGGTGATGGTACTATTCACACTCTTTTGGTGCCGTGACAACCACACTAGAAGGCAGACGAATGAGGGTGAGAGTGGTCAAAAATCAAACACGACTCCCCCAGAGACATGAACAAACACAATCTGAGGAGGATTCAGTCTTCTTCAGTTTCATCTCTCTAAGTTTTTGACAGATCTCTACAGCTGCTTTGTAGATAAGCTGCGTTTTAAACCCAAAAACCGAGAGAAATTGTGAAAAAGTCTCATACCGTTCTTATCATCCGTGACAGTCCTGTTTGTTTGAAGTCCAAAATAATTATTTCTACATTAGGACAATGAGCCAATGAAAAGTTTTAAGCGGAACAATCCGCCTTCCCTTGTTCGTGCTTTGAGTCTCCAGCTGTTGAGATCTGACATCCCCACCCAAACATACAACAGCCACAGGGAGTGTAAAATCAAAACCAGACGTGGCTTCTTTCCATGGATTTTATGATAGATTATTGGTAATGTAAACAAACGTGTGCGAGGATCATTTCAAAGGAATCCAAGATACAAGAGAATACAGATAGCCTTCACTTGGTGACCTAAGGCGAGTCTCGGATTTGGCAGTTTTGCGAGCACGTACCCCAGAAACACGAAACTGGAGTCACCCCGGTACGAGGTCGAGCATTTTTCAAAGGCTGAAAGGCATTCATCTCTTGATATGATATCCTTGTAGCTCCAGCAAAGTTGCTGATTTTGAACTTGAAAGCATTCAAATTTGTTTTGACTGGTCATGTGATATTTAACACCATCCTGCTGATGACATCGCTTAGCAGTAAGTCAAGACAGGTTGAAAATGACAGAATCCCACTTTATGTTAAGCGTCTTTAACTGCTATGTACTAACATTCAAATGAATCAGATTGTGCACATACATGTTTTATATTGTACTTATATTAAACAAAATCCTGCATGTAATTACATCTATAATACATTTCTGTAATTACATCTAATTACACTGTTGACCCTTGTATTACCCCTTAACCCAAACCAAATCATACCATCAAACCTGTTCTTAACTTACTCGTATCCCACCTCAATAGCAGCAAAAGTGTTTTGCAATAGAACATGAACAAAATAAGTACATTGTACTTAACGTTTTTATGTAAGTACATAGTAGTTAAAGACACCTAATATAAAGTGTGACCAATTACAGTGATTTTTGTTGAGAAAATTTGAGAAAGTGAAGCCAAGCAGGCTATTTGTTCAGGAACAGAGAGGGTTAATTGTACAAAGGAAAGGCCAATTGTAAACTTCAAATCAGCAATTGGTGTAACTGCATGTTTTATCTTCAACTGTGCAATATTATGTCTCAAAATGTGTATTTTAAATTCTAAATTGTCAATGAAATATTTTTTTTTGCTATAATAGAATTTTATTTGAGACCGTTCAGTTCAGATTCAATTTAAAACTCCTGCTTTTGTGTTCCATGGAAAATTAACAGCATACAGAACATCATGAGGGTGAGTAAATGATGACAGACATTTCATTTTTGGATGTACTCTTCCTTAGAAGTCTTTGAAGCGTTACTGTGAAACAGCCTTACAAATATGACGCACAGCCCCACATTATTAAAGCATTCCTCTCTCCTGTGCTCCGAGGAAGAACAGCCCTAATGATTCACGGCTACCCTCAGCTGTTTAGGAAGAAAGACTAAGCTGGTTTAGAAAGTCAAAAAAGAGAAAAGAAAGAAAAGATTGAGATAGGAAAGAGAGAGGGGGATGTGATGACATCATCCTGGCTAGCCTGTATAGTTTTTATCACTGCATTCAATTAAACCAATGCTTATTCCATCAGTGCATCTGTGTCTAATCAGGACAGAGAGCTATTTGTTTCTCTGATAATATGTTTTAAAAGTCCAGCCCTGACTATGTTGATTGGATAAGTGTGTTGTGTGTGGGTTACTTATGTTTTGGGGACATAATTGTCCCCAGAAGTTAGCTAAATCTGAGAAAAAAATCCCTTTGGGGACACATACAAATGGGTATACAGTCTGCAATATCAAAACACAGCAAGGTCGACAAACAGTTGCTTTGATAAAACTGTTAAATGTGTCTTCACCAAAAGCACAGCATTTTGAGCTGAAATGATTAATGAAGTTTATGTATGTTTGTCTGTCAGGGCCTGTTTACACCTGGTCACTTCATGCGTTTTTACTGTATGTATGTATGAATGTGCAAAGCCTTTAGAAATTCTAGGTATTAAATGTAATTTGGACTCAGATGAACAGTGATTGACAGAAGTAGAAGGGGGTAGCACTTTATTTTACAGTCCTGTTTCCCATGTAA